>NW_019943087.1:31348-45894 GCF_002910315.2 Salvelinus sp. IW2-2015
CGACAACTACTGTGATATTATTATTTGACCATGCTTGTCATTTATGAAACATTTGAACATCTTGGCCCATGTTCTGTTATAATCCCACCCGGCAGCCCAGAAGAGGACTGGCCACCCCTCATAGCCTGTTCCTCTCTAGGTTTTCATCCTAGGTTTTTGGCATTTCTCTGGAGTTTTTCCAGCCACCGTGCTTCTACACCTGCATTGCTTGCTGTTGGGGGTTTAGGCTGGGTTTCTGTACAGCACTTTGTGAATCAGCTGATGTAAGAAGGGCTTTATAAATACATTTATTAATTGATATTCTAGTCTACTAGTCTAACATTGGTCTCATCTCACCTTGAAATATTGCTGTATAGCAGTGGTGGCTTCGCTGCGTATTCTCAGCAGGGAACTGAAGGCGTTGGTTTTACACCTCAGGTGAGGAAACTGACGGATGTATTCCAGACCATGCCTCCTTGATCTTAAAGGGGAAGTCCTGAAACAACAGAGCATGGAACTGGGTCTGGACTACGAGAGTAACTGGAGTCTGACTAAGGGTGCAGCACCTCAGGAGTAAATGTCAGTTGGCTTTTCATAGAACATCATTGTTATACCAAGTCATATCCTTTTCACACTACTGTCCCAAGCCAGGCTCTGCCGTGCTGGTCAGGCTAGCCTTCACATCCACCGTAGGTGCTGGAACCATGTCGGGAAAGTACAATGTGAAAATAAAATATCCAAGATGAACCAATAGTGTGAAATGTTATTGCTGTTGTCGTTGGAGGAGAAGGGTTTTATTCAGATCCATACCCCAGTCCGGATGATAATGTCAGTGTTATTGTCATTGCAGGAGAAGGGTTTTATTCAGATCCACACCCCAGTCAGGATGATAATGTCAGTGTTATTGTCATTGCAGGAGAAGGGTTTTATTCAGATCCACACCCCAGTCCGGATGATAATGTCAGTGTTATTGTCATTGCAGGAGAAGGGTTTTATTCAGATCCACACCCCAGTCCTCACGTCTAATGACTGTGAAGGGGCAGGAGAGCTTTTCCAGGTTGAGGTGAGCTCTGTCTGTCAGAGAATTACAATTATATTCTGGCGATCAACAAAATGGCTGCAGTAAGTAAAGCCTCAGCATGATAATACTAATACTTGGGATCAGTTTAGTTTGAACATCTGGTTGTTATTGGAAAGAGAAGGTGTAATGTGTCTTCCATCTTCCCTCAGCCTGCAGGTCAGGAGAAGAACCAGGATGAGGAGGGGCACCAACACTTCTTTTCTGTCCCAGCGTACCTGACTGTCTCTGGGCAGCTGCATCTGGAGATCATGGCTGGGTGAGGAGATACTGGAACTCAGTGCCATGCTTTCATTCAGTCAGTCTTTTGGTTACTCACTCACTCATAAGATCCAGRGAGAGTACTGTACGTATGCCGTATTTATACTTTGTGTTTCTATGTCTCTTCCAGGGCATTTCCTGGAGTGTACACTTTTGGACCAACGTTCCGGGCAGAAAACTCTCAGAGCAGACGTCACCTGGCTGAGTTCTACATGGTGGAGGCAGAGATCTCCTTCACACAGTCACTAGAGGATCTTATGAAGGTATGGAATAGAAGTCCCCTTATATAAAGAGTTTGTAACTAGTAATACTCTACAGTACATGGTGGAGACAGAGATCTCCTTCACACAGTCACTACAGCAGTGGTTTCCAAACCTCTCCTCGTGACCCCCAAGCTGTTCCAAACCTCTCCTCGGTGACCCCAGCTGTTCCAAACCTCTCCTAGGAGAACCCCAGCTGTTCCAAACCTCTCCTCTGTGACCCCCACTGTTCCAAACCTCTACTCGGGGACCCCCAGCTGTTCCAAACCTCTCCTAGGAGACCCCAGCTGTTCCAACTCTCTCTGGGACTCCAGCCTCCAAACCTCTCCTAGGAGACCCCAGCTGTTCAAAACTCTCCTAGGAGACCCCCAGCTGTTTCCAAACCTCTCCTGGTGACCCCCAGCCGTTCCAAACATCTTCTCTGTGACACCAGCTGTTCCAAACCTCTCCTCGGTGACCCCCAGCCGTTCCAAACCTCTCTTCTGGAACCCCCAGCTGTTCCAAACCTCTCTTTGGTGATCCCAGCTGTTCCAAACCTCTCCTCGGGAACCCCCAGCTGTTCACAAACCTCTCTTTGGTGGACCCCAGCTGTTCCAAACCTCTCCTCGGGAACCCCAGCTGTTCCAAACCTCTCCTAGGAGACCCCCAGCTGTTCAAACCTCTCCTAGGAGACCCCCAGCTGTTCCAAACCTCTCTTTGGTGACCCCAGCTGTTCCAAACCTCTCCTCGGGAACCCCCAGCCGTTCTAAACCTCTCTTCTGGAACCCCAGCTGTTCCAAACCTCTCCTCGGGACCCCAGCTGTCCCAAACCTCTCCTCTGTCTCCCCCAGCTGTTCCAAACCTCTCTCTCTGTCACCCCCAGCTGTTCCAAACCTCTCCTCTGTCACCCCCAGCTGTTCCAACCTCTCCTCGGGGACCCCAGCTGTTCCAAACTCTCCTCAGGGACCCCCAGCTGTTCCAAACTCTCCTAG
Organism: Salvelinus sp. IW2-2015; assembly: GCF_002910315.2. Classification (NCBI taxonomy): domain Eukaryota; kingdom Metazoa; phylum Chordata; class Actinopteri; order Salmoniformes; family Salmonidae; genus Salvelinus; species Salvelinus sp. IW2-2015. The sequence continues at coordinate 33,898 of NW_019943087.1, forward strand.
GGACCCCCAGCTGTTCCAAACCTCTCCTCAGGGACCCCAGCTGTTTCCAAAACCTCTCCTCGGGACCCCCAGCTATTCCAAACCTCTCCTCAGGGACCCTAGCTGTTCCAAACCTCTCCTCGGTGACCCCAGCTGTTCCAAACCTCTCCTAGGAGACCCCAGCTGTTCCAAACCCTCTCTCTGTGACCCCCAGCTGTTCCAAACCTCTCCTCGGGACCCCAGCTGTTCCAAACCTCTCCTAGGAGACCCCCAGCTGTTCCAAACCTCTCCTCTGGGACCTCCAGCCTCCAAACCTCTCCTCGGGGACCCCAGCTGTTCAAACCTCTCCTCTGGGACCTCCAGCCTCCAAACCTCTCCTCGGGACCCCCAGCTGTTCTAAACCTCTCCTCGGGACCCCCAGCTGTTCCAAACCTCTCCTCGGGATCCCAGCTGTTCTAAACCTCTCCTCGGGACCCCCAGCTGTTCCAAACCTCTCCTCAGGGACCCCAGCTGTTCCAAATCTCCTCAGGGACCCCAGCTGTTCCAAACCTCTCCTCGGGAACCCCCAGCTATTCCAAACCTCTCCTCAGGGACCCTCAGCTGTTCCAAACCTCTCCTCGGGGACCCCCAGCTATTCCAAACCTCTCCTCAGGGACCCCCAGCTGTTCCAAACCTCTCCTCGGTGACCCCAGCTGTTCCAAACCTCTCCTCGGAGACCCCCAGCTGTTCCAAACTCTCCTCGGGACCCCCAGCTGTTCCAAACCTCTCCTAGGAGACCCCCAGCTGTTCCAAACCTCTCCTCGGGACCCCCAGCTGTTCCAAACCTCTCCTAGGAGACCCCCAGCTGTTCCAAACCTCTCCTCGGTGATCCCCAGCTGTTCCAAACCTCTCCTAGGAGACCCCAGCTGTTCCAACCTCTCCTAGGAGACCCCCAGCTGTTCCAAACCTCTCCTAGGAGACCACCAGCTGTTCCAAACCTCTCCTTGGTGACCCCCAACTGTTCCAAACCTCTCCTCGGGACCCCCAGCTGTTCCATGTATTTGAACTATTCCAGAGCTAGCACACCTGATTCAACTTGTCAACTAATTGACAAGAGGTTTGGAACAGCTGGGGGTCCCGAGGAGAGGTTTGAACAGCTCTGGCTCCTCATCATTTTTGATCCAGTGTTGATATATGGTCTCCTTCTAGACCTGATTGACTAAATGACTGCGTTAACTCGTCTCCTAGTCCCAATTGACTAAATGAATCAGCATTACCTGGTCTCCTTCTAGACCTGATTGACTAAATGACTCTTAACTTGTGTCCTAGTCCCAATTGACTAAATTAATCAGCATTACCTGGTCTCCTTCTAGACCTGATTGACTAAATGACTGCGTTAACTCGTCTCCTAGTCCCAGTTGACTAAATGAATCAGCATTACCTGGTCTCCTTCTAGACCCGATTGACTAAATGACTCTTAACTTGTGTCCTTACCTCTTCAGGTGATGGAAGACTTGTTCAGGTCTACAACAGAACATCTCCTAGCTCAGTGTCCTGAAGATGTGGCTTTATATCACAAACACGTGTCACCTGGATACAGGGTGAGACACCAGAAAATGTCTACAACGCAATACCATACATATTATCTGAACGTATTGAATGAACCTTGAACCCCACCCCCCCCACCCTATTGATCTCAACTAGAGATTAATCTGTCTATTCCTCCCAAGGACAATGTGGATCTAATGATGAAGAAGAGTTTTAATGTGTAAGTGTGTATCATGATTATGCAAGTTTAATGTGTCCCAAATGACTCCCTATTCCCTACATCGTGGTTGTTCCACTGGATATCATAAGGTGAATGCACCAATTTGTAAGTCGCTCTGGATAAGAGYGTCTGCTAAATGACTTAAATGTAAATGGTGCTCTACTTTTGACCAGGACCCATAGGGTAGTAGTGCACTGTATAGGGAATAGGTTGCCTTATGGGTCATGTCTCACCTCTACCAATCTAAATCAAAACAAAAATGTCACACGCTTGGTAAACTAATAGTGAAATGCTGACTGACGGGTCCTTGGTAAACAACAGTGTTGATTAACAGTGAAATGCTGTCTGACAGGTCCTTGGTAAACAACAGGTGTTGATTAACAGTTGAAATGCTGACTGATGGGTCCTTGGTAAACAACAGGTGTTTGACTAACAGTGAAATGCTGATCATTAATAAACAGTGATTACATAGGATCATTAATATACAGTGATTACACAGGATCATTAATATACAGTGATACACAGGGATCATTAATATACAGTGATTACACAGGGATCATTAATATACAGTGATTACACAGGGATCATTAATATACAGTGATTACACAGGGATCATTAATATACAGTGATTACATAATGATCATTAATATACAGTGATTACACAGGGATCATTAATACACAGTGATTACACAGGGATCATTAATATACAGTGATTACACAGGATCATTAATATACAGTGATTACACAGGATCAGTAATATACAGTGATTACACAGGGATCAGTAATATACAGTGATTACAAATGATCATTGGTATTTAACGATTACATAGGGATCATTAAATATACATGATTACATAGGGATCATTAATATACAGTGATTACATAGGGATCATTAATATACAGTGATTACATAGGGATCATTAATAACAGTGATTACACAGGATCAGTAATATACAGTGATTACACAGCGATCATTAATATACAGTGATTACACAGGGATCATTAATATACAGTGATTACATAGGGATCATTAATATACAGTGATTACATAGGGTTCATTAATATACAGTGATTACATAATGATCATTTGATATACAGTGATTACATAGGGATCATTAATATACAGTGATTACATAATGATCATTGATATTACATGATTACACAGGGACATTAATATACAGTGATTACATTAGGGATCATGTTAATATCAGTGATACATAGGCATCATTAATATACAGTGATTACATAATGATCATTGATAACAGTGGATACACAGGGATCATTAATATACAGTGATTACACAGGGATCAATTAAATACATGAGTTACACACGGTTACATTTAATATACAGTGATTACCAGGATCATTAATATACAGTGATTACATAGGGATCATTAATATACAGTGATTTACATAGGGAGTCCATTAATATACAGGTGATTTACATATTGATCATTGATATACAGTGATTACACATTGGATCTATTAATATCAGTGATTAAACAGGATCATTAATATACAGTGATTACACAGGGGTCATTAATATACAGTGATTACACAGGGATCATTAATATACAGTGATTACATAGGGATCATAATATTACAGTGATTACACAGGGATCAGTAATTATACAGTGATTACCACAGGATCATTAATATTACAGTGATTACAAGGATCATTAATATACGTGATTACACAGAGGATCCATTAATTATACAGTGATTACATAGGGACATTAATTATACAGTGATTACATAATGATCATGATATACAGTTGATTACACAGGGATCATTAATAGACAGTGATTACACAGGGATCATTAATATACAGTGATTACACAGGGATCATTAATATACAGTGATTACACAGGGCATCATTAATATACAGTATTACACAGGGATCATTAATATACAGTGATTACACAGGGATCATTAATATACAGTGATACATAGGGATCATTTATAATGTACAAGGTTGAATATACAATACCAGGGATCATTAATAACAGTGAATTTACACAGGATCATTAATAGAACATGATACACAGGGATCATTAATAAGTGATACTAGTGATTAAACAGGATCACGACATTAATATACAGTGATTACACAGGGATTCATTAATATTACAGTGATTACAAGGTATCAATAATATACAGTTTGATTACACAGGGATCATTAATATACAGTTGATTACACAGGATCATTTAATATACAGTGGATTACACCAGGATCATTATTATACAGTGATACACAGGATCATTAATATACAGTGATTACACAGGGAATCATTTTTAATATACAGGATTACACAAGGATCATTAATATACAGTGATTACACAGGCATCATTAATATACAGTTGATTACACAGGGCATCATTAAATACAGTGATTACACAGGATCAGTTAATATTACAGTGATTACACAGGCGATCAATTTACAGTATAGATCAGTAGATCATTACACCAGGATCAATGTAATCTATACAGTGATTACACAGGGATCATAATTACATATACGAGTATAATATACACCATGATCCGGGATCATTATATAACAGTGATTACACAGGATCGAATTAATATACAGTGATTACATAGGGATCATTGAATATACACTGATTACATAGGTTATCATTAATATAAGTTGCTTACAACAAGTCAATGTGATTACACAGGGATCATTAATAAATACAGTGATTACACAGGGATCATTAATATACAGGGATTACAACAGGGATCCTAACTATACAGTGATACACAGGATCATTATAAGTGATACAGGACATGAAATGATTACACAGGGAATCATTAATATACAGTGATGTACACAGGATCATTAAGTATTACAGTGATTACACGGGGAATCATTAATATACAGTGAACACAGCGATCATTAATATACAGTGATTACACAGGCATCTATTTAATTAGTAACAAGTTGATTACACAGGATCATTAATATAACAGTGCATTACACAGGGACATTAATATACAGTGATACCACAGGATCATTAATATACAGTATTACATAGGGTCAGTAATATACCAGTGATTACAAATGATCATTGATATACAGTGATTACACAGGATCATTAATATACAGTGATTACACAGGATCATTAATTACAGTGATTACACAGGTCTTATATACGATTTGGATAATATACAGATGAATTACATAGGGATCATTAATATTACAGGTTGATACACAGGTCATCTAATATACAGTGATTACACAGGCATCATTAATATACAGTATTACATTAGGGATCATTAATATACAGGTGATTACACAGGGATCATTAATATACAAGTGATTACACAGGATCATTAATATACAGTGATAGATCATACAAGGAACAGGTCAGTAATATACAGTTGATTACGATGGAATCATAATATACAGTGATTACACCAGGATAATTGATATATCCCATATGTTGTTGTTATTGCCATCTCTCGTGCCTTCAGGATAACCTACACAGAGCCATAAACATCCTCAACAGCAGCTCCAAAGAAATTTGCTTTTCAAAACAGATGTAAAGTATAGTACAGCTCTATCCTCTTTCAGAGGGAGATAGCTCTATCCTCTTTCAGAAGGAGATAGCTGTAGCCTCTTTCAGAAGAATAGCTGTAGTCTCTTTCAGAGGGAGATAGCTGTTAGCCTCTTTCAGAAGGAGATACTGTAGCCTCTTTCAGAAGGAAGATAGCTGTAGGCCTCTATTCAGAAGGAGATAGCTGTAGCCTCTTTCAGAAGGAGATAGCTGAGTCATTTCAGGAGATAGCTGTTTAGCCTCTTTTCAGGGAAGGAGATAGCTGTAGTCTCTTTCAGAAGGAGATAGCTGTAGTCTCTTCAGAAGAGATAGCCGTAGTCTCTTTCAGAAGGAGATAGCTGTATCCTCTTCAGAAAGGAGATAGCTGTCATCCTCTTTCAGAAGGAGATTAGCTATGTCTCTTTTCAGGAAGGAGATAGCTGTAGTCCTCTTCAGAAAGAGATAGCTGTAGTCTCTTTATAGACGATGTAAGTATAGTTACAGGTCTTAATCTCTTTAGAAGGAGGATAGCTGTAGTTCTCTTTCAGAAGGAGATAGCTTTATTCTCTTATCAGAAGGAGATAGCTGTTAGTCTCTTTCAGAAGGAGGATAGGCCGGTATCCTCTTTCAGAAGGAGATTATTTAGTCTCTTTCAGAAGGAGATAGCTGTAGTCTCTTTCAGAAGGAATAGGCTGTTAGTCTCTTTTCAGAAGGGAGATAGCTGTAGTCTCTTTCAGAAGGAGATAGCTGTATCCTCTTTTTCAGAAGGAGATAGCTGTATCCTCTTTCAGAAGGAGATAGCTGTAGCCCTCTTTCAGAAGGAGATAGCTGGTAGCCTCTTTTCGAGGAGATAGCTGTAGCCTCTTTAAAGAGATAGCTGTAGCCTCTTTCAGAAGGAGATAGCTTGTATTCCTCTTCAGAATGAGATAGCTGAGTCTCTTCAGAAGAGATTTAGCTGTATCCTTTTTCAGAAGGAGATAGCTGTTAGGTCTCTTTCAGAAGAGATAGCTGTAGTCTCTTTCAGGAGGAGATAGCTGTAGTCTCTTTTCAGAAGGAGATAGCTTAGTCTCTTTCAAAGGATGATAGCTGTAGGCCTCTTTCAGAAGGAAGATAGCTGTAGCCTCTTCAAAAGAGATAGCTGTATCCCTTTCAGAAGAGATAGCCTGTATCCTCTTTCAGAAGGAGATACAGCTGTATCCTCTTTCAGAAGGAGATAGCTATAGTGTCTCTTCAGAAGGAGATAGCTGAGTCTCTTTATTAGACAGATGTAAGTATAGTACAGCTCTAAACTCTTCAGAAGGAGATAGCCTGTAGTCTCTTTTCAGAAGGAGATAGCTGTATCCTCTTTCAGAGGGATAGCTTTATTCTCTTTCAGAAGGAGATAGCCTGTAGTCTCTTTCAGAAGGAGATATGCTGTAGTCTCTTTCAGAAGGAATAGCTGTAGCCTCTTCAGAAGGAATAGCTTAGTTTTCTCTGTCAGAAGGGATAGCTGTTAGTCTCTTTCAGAAGGAGATAGCTGTATCTCTTTCAGAAGGATATAGCTGTTAGTTCTCTTTAGAAGGAGATAGCTTGTCTCTTTCAGAAGGAGATAGCTGTAGTCTCTTTCAGAAGGAAATAGCTGTAGCCTCCTTTCAGAAAGGAGATAGCTGTAGTTCTCTTTCAGAAATGATATAGGCTGTTAGTCTCTTTCAGAAGGAGATAGCTGTATCCTCTTTCAGAAGGAGATAGCTGTATTCTCTTTCAGGAAGTAGATAGCTGTAGTCTCTTTCAAGAAGAGATAGGCTGTAGTCTCGTTAGTAACAGATGTCAGTAGAGCTCTTTTCTAGAATGGTTGTACCCTGTTATTCTGTACCGTGTCAAACTGATTCTATTTTCACACTTAGATTTCTACATTTTCAGGCATGTGTGGGGTCAAACCTTTAATCTCTCAGTCTCTTTTCTGCCCTCTATTTCCCTCCCTTCCCTCCCTCCCTCCCTCCCTCCTCCCTCCCTCCCTCCCTCCTCTCCCTCCCTCCTCCTCCCTCCCGCTCTCTCCCTCCCCCTTCCCTCCCTCCTCCCTCCTCCTCCCTCCTCCCGCTCCCTCCCTCCCCTCCCTCCCTCCCGCTCCCTCCCTTCCCCCTTCCCTCCCCTCCCGCTTCCTCCCTCCCCTTTCCCTCCTCCCGCTCCCTCCCTCCCCCTTCCCTCCCTCCCTCCCTCCCTCCCTCAGTGGGCTGCGTGACTGCCAGAACAGAGCACGAGAAGTACCTGGTGAACCATTGTTGGTGACTGTTCCTCTCTTCGGTCACTGATTACCCCTATGGCCCTTGGAAGCCCTTCTACGCACGAGACAAACGCGGACCAACCTCTACACACCTGCTAAGATCACTAGCAACGGAGATCAGTCTAGTTGAACAACGCATCAGGTTGTTATTATAATAGAGATGTGTGTTAAGAGTTCACCTGTTAAATAAAGGCAAAACAAACTCCACTCCATAGTTTAAAAATTTGAATTGTTTCACCTTTAAAGTTGTATGGTTCCGGTCATTTCAGTTTAAACCAGTTCTAGTCATTCGTAAACCGGTGTTCCGGTCATTTCAGTTGAACCGGTTCCGGTCATGTCAGTTGAACCGGTTCCGCGTCATTTCAGTTTAACCATTCTAGTCATTTTAGTTGAAAACCGGTTTCCGCTCATTTCAGGTTGAAACCGGTTCCGGTTCATTTCAGTTGAACCGTTTCCGGTTCATGTCAGTTGAACCGTCCCTCCGGTCATGTCAGTTGAACCGGTCGGTCATTTCAGTTGAACCGGTTCCGCGTATTTCAGTTGAACCGGTTTCCGGTCATTTCAGTTGAACCGCGTTCGTCATGTCAGTTTAACCGGTTCCGGTCATTTTCAGTTGAACCGCGTTCCGGTCATGTCAGTTGAAACCGGTTCCGGTCATTTCAGTTGAACCGGTTCTGGTCATTTCAGTTGAACCGGTTCCGGTTCATTCAGTTGAACCTGTTCGGTCATTTCAGTTTGAAACCTGTTCCGGTCATTTCAGTTGAACCGGTTTCCGTTCATTTCAGTTGAAACCGGTTCCGGTCATGGTCAGTTGAACCGGTTCTGTCATGTCAGTTGAACCTGTTCCGGTCATTTCATTTTAACCGGTTCCGGTCATGTTCAGTTCAACCGGTTCTGGCTTACAGTTGACCTGGCTGGTCATTCCAGTTGAAACCGTTCTTGGTTTTCATGTCCCCCCCCCCCCCCCCCCCCCCCCCCCCCCCCCCCCCCCCCCCCCCCCCCCCCCCCCCCTGTTTGAACCGGTTCTGGTCATTTCAGTGAAACGGTGTTCATCTGTAATTTTTAAATGTACTTTCTTCCACACTTTGCAGCCCAGTCATCTCCTACCGGTTTAGCTGTAAAAGATTGACAGCCTTCAGTCAGCCAGTGTGTGTGTGTGTGTGTGTGTTGTGTGTGTTGTGTGTGTGTGTTTGGTGTGTGTGTGTGTGGTGTGTGGTGTGTGTGTGTGTGTGGTGATGTGGTGTGTGTGTGTGTGTGTGTGTGTGTGTGTGGTGTGTGTGTGTGTGTGCCTCCCCAGGCCAGCAGCAGTAGACCTGTTGGTGCCCCGGAGTAGGAGAGCTGTGTGGAGGTTCTCTGAGAGAGGAGAACTGGACCTACTGAAGACACGACTAGCACAGTAGGAACTCACAACGTTATGAAATAACTATTTTACAACTTTCAGATAAAAGAAAACATCTTCAAAATAATCTAACAAAACAGAAACCCCATTTTCATGTCCAATACATATTATTTACTGTATAAAAATTACAATAATATTAACTGTATAAATACATACTATATACTGTATAAATACATACATAATATACTGTATAAATACATACATATATTTGCCATACAACAGACAGAAATTGTGAAAAGGAATCACCATTGAATCAACACACATGGAATCAAACACATTTGGTAATTGGTCGTCTGTTAAACACACGTTAGGCCTCTTCTGTTTTTTTTCTTTTTTTTTTTTTTATTTTTTTTTTTTTTTTTATTTTTTTTTCAATTTTTTTTTTTTTTTTTTTTTTTTTTTTTTTTTTTTTTTATTTATTTTTTTTTTTTTTTGGGCGGGTTGGATGAGACATAACGGATGCGTAAAGAGCATTTTAATCAATACGTGTTGGATATTGTGTAACTATGTTTGCTTATAATAAAGTTACTTTATTATTTCTACTCTACACCTGTTCTATTCCTGTTCTATTCTACCCACTGTTCTATTCTGTTCTACACGGTTCTATTCTACTCTACACTGTTTCTATTATATTATATTCTACTCTACACTGTTCTATTCTATTTCTATTCTACACTGTTCTGTTCTATTTCTATTATATTCTGCTCTACACTGTTCTGTTCTATTCTCTCTACCACTGTTCACCTAGTTCTACTCTACCACTGGTTCTGTTCTATTCTACTCTGTTCTGTTTATTTTACCTCTACACTGGTTCTATTCTATTCTACTCTACCACTGTTCTGTTATATTCTACTCTACACTGTTCTGTTCTATTCTACACTGTTCATTCCTACTCTACCACTGTTCTGTCTTATTCTAATCTACACTGTTCTATTCTGTTATATCTCTATCTACACTTTCTGTTCTATTATACTTCTACACTGTTTCTTATTCTACTCTACACTGTCTGTTCTATCTAATCTACACTGTTATTTTATTCTTGTTATATGCTACTCTACACTATTTCTGTTCTATTCTACCTCTACACTGTCTATTCTACACTGTTCTATTCTGTTATTTTCTACTCTACACTTTTCTATTCTGTTTCTATATCTACTCTACACTGTTCTATTTCTGTTCTATTTTACTTCTACACTGTTCTATTCTACTCTACACTGTTCTATCTGTTCTATTTTTACCTACACTGTTTCTATCTACTTCTACACTTTCTATTCTGTTCTATTCTGTTTCTATTCTTTTCTACACTGTTCTGTTCTATTTCTACTCTACACTGTCCTATTTCCTGTTCTATTCTACTCTAATCTGTTCTATTCTACTCTAATCTGTTATATTTCTACAGCTACACTGTTCTATTCTGTTATATTCTACTCTTAATCTGTTATATTCTGTTATATTCTACACTACACTGTTGTGTTCTATTCTACACTACACTTGTTCTATTCTGTTTATTCTACTCTACCACTGTTCTATTCTGTTTATTTCTACTCTAACGTGTTCTACTCTACACTGTCTATTCTGTTTGTATTCTACTCTACACGTGTTCTAATTCGACTCTAATCTGTTCTATTCTTTTGTATTCTACACTGTTTTGATTTCTGTTTATATTCTACCTCTACACTGTTTCTATTCTGTTGTATTCTTACACTTTTGATTCTGTTATATTCTACTCTACACTGTTCTATTTCTGTTTCTATTTCTACACTACACTGTCCATTCTACTTCTAATCTGTTCTTTCTGTTGTATTCTACACTGTTTGATTCTGTTATATTCTACTCTACACTGTTTCTATTATGTTCTATTCTACTCTAATCTGTTCTATTATGTCTATTCTACTCTTAATCTGTTTCTATTCTGTCTATTCTACTCTAATCTGTTCTATTTCTACTCTACACTGTTCTATTCTGTTATATTCTACCACTACACTGTTCTATCTACTCTAATCTGTTCTATTCTGTTGCTACACTGTTTGATTCTGTTATATTCTACTCTACTATATTCTGTCTGTCCAGGTATTTGGATCTGAGGCGGTTTGGTTCGGTCCCTCACGGTGGGTTTGGTATGGGCTTTGAACGCTACCTGCAGTGTGTTCTGGGGGTCGACAACATCAAAGACGTTATTCCATTCCCCAGATTCTCCCGCTCTTGCCCTCTGTAAACTATACACTGAGTGTACCAAACATTAAGAACACCTTCCTAACACTTTTGCCCTCGTCGGGTCATGGACTCTACAAGGTGTCGAAAGCGGTTCCACGGTGATGCTGGTCCATGTTGACTCCAATGCTTCCCACTGTTGTGTCAAGTTGGCTGGATGTACTTTGGATGGTGGACCATTCTTGATACACACAGGAAACTGTTGAGTGTGAAAAACCCAGCAGCGTTGCAGTTCTTGACACAAACCGGTGCGCCTGGCACCTACTACTATACCCCGTTCAAAGGCACTTAAATCTATTGTCTTGTCCATTCACCCTCTGAATGAGACACATACACAATCCATGCCTCAACTGTCCCATGACTTAAAAATCCTTCTTTAACCTGGTCTCCTCCTCCTTCATCTACACTGATTGAAGTGGATTTAACAAGAGACATCAATAAGGGAWCATAWCTTTCACCTGGATTCACCTGRTCAGTCTATGTCATGGAAAGAGCAGGTGTTCTTAATGTTTTGTCCACTCAGTGTATATCACTATGGTCAGATGATTCGTTTGTAAAGATGTCACTGTTTTTTGATTTATAAAAAGTCAAAATTATCAAAATGTGCCTGTTGTTGTTCATATAAGAAACTGTCAAATATAGTGTTTAAATGCAAAGCAGCGGGAAGTAGCGTTACAGAGGGCTCTGCAAACTACTGCTGATATGTTTAAATGTATTTCGCTACACCCGCAAATAACATCAATAAACGTACACAGACAGGGTCACTACTGTTTCCAGGAGTCCTTCAGGTACACAGACAGGGTCACTACTGTTTCCAGGAGTCCTTCAGGTTCCCGTCCACTTCCCCGTTTCAGCCCTGAGGA
>NW_019943087.1:46552-53259 GCF_002910315.2 Salvelinus sp. IW2-2015
AGGAACAGTGGGTTAACTGCCTTGTTCAGGGGCAGAACGACAGATTTTTACCTTGTCAGCTCGGGGGATTCGATCCAGCAAACCTTTCGGTTACTGGTCCAACGCTCTAACCACTAGGCCTGCCTGCCGCACCGGCTACCCTTCATTAGTAGAGGAATGCACTAACGCCCAGGGCCTGGTTCCCCAAAAGCATCTTAAGGCTAAATTCATCCAGATGAACCAAGCCTTAAGATGCTTTTGGGAAACCGGGCCCTGGACCAAAGCTATGTAGTGTAATGTCTATTTTATCCACTAGATGGTGCGTTTTCACACCTCTTCCTCATTTATCTCCTGTATTTTTGTCTTTCTGCCACTGACGAAAGATTCGCATTCAAGCAACAGYTAATCAACCCACAAGTTTCTCAACACAACTTATAGGTAGAATAAAATGTTATCTTAGTAATATATATTAGCCTACTAATTAATATGACTTTCATGCATAAAAAGTTGGATGAAACCAATTGTCCTATTTCCACTCCTATTAAATGCAGCACAGATCGTACTTTCCATTCACCGACATGTTTACATTACGGTTTCTCTAAGTAGACACGTAGTCTTTCTGCTATAGCTTACTCCTGTTTCCATGTTCGCAATTTAATTTGCYTCTGCCCACTGGGCACGGTCACCAGTTCTGATATACATTTGGTTGAGTTGTCAACTAAAGTGAATTAAAACGTGAAATCAACAAAACATGTCACAGGATTTAGGTTAAAAGTTGTGTGAAAAAGACATGACATTCCCATATGTTGATGTAAAAAAAAAATGATTTTCAATCCACAATCAGTTTTTCCACGTTGATTCAACATCATCACATTGAATTTTTTGGGGGGTTGAAATGACGTGGAAACGCTGTTGATTCAACCAGTTTTTGCCCAGTGGGTGTGTCGTTTATACTACACTATGTAGCGTCTGACTGCTTCAGCGCATAATGGACTCCGGGCAAGAACAGCAACGCTGGGCTGATCAGAGAGAGGAGCCGTGTCTGCGTCAAGGCGCAAGCGTCAAGCCAAGGCGCAGCTCCTGTCTGTGTTCATCCCAGCGCGGCTCTACTTGCCCGGAGCCCATCCCTGTAGTTCGGTGGGCGTGGTGTGAATTGGAAAACAAAGTGCAGAGACACCCTTCACTACTTCCTACATCACCGGGATCCGTTGAGTTCACCCGCCGCTCGCCGGCTCGATGCTAGTTAACCGCCCAACACAGCCGCATAATAACTCCCGAGAAGAGAGGGACGAGAGATCGGTGGATGCGCTCCGAGTTCCGCGAACCGACTAGAGGTGGGATTCAGTTCTGTGCGTTATGGTGACAGAGCGTGACACCAAGGACGAATAGCAGTCAGGCAGCATCTCGTCCTCTCTCTCTCTCTCTCCCAGCCGGCCTTGCGCTATAGACCAACGAGATAAATGGGCAGCAGACTGCACCAAACAGTGTCCGGCACCGATAGCACCGTTTCACATTGACTAACTGGACGGGACCCGTTATGTACTGAAAGTATATTACACCACTAGCGGTTACGAGACTGGAACAGGATTTTTGAAGAAGCGGTTGTTTGTTCAGCATGAGCGGTGGAGGAGAAATCATCTTCCAAGGCTGGTTGAGAAAGTCTCCTCCAGAGAAGAAACTGAGGAGATATGTAAGTAATATAGAATAAAATGATACTACTGTTTGCGCACTTTTCCCCCTCAACAGCCTGTATTGACCTCAATAGGCTATGCTAAGACTGACAGTTGTTTTCTGACCGTTGCCTGTGTCTGTCCACCCACTTTAGCTGGTATGGAGAGAGATAAAAAAAGGAGAGAGAGAGATGAGAGAGAGAGAGAGAGAGAGAAGAGAGAGAGAGAGAGAGAGAGAGAGAGAGAGAGAGAGAGAGAGAGAGAGAGAGAGAGAGAAGAGAGAGAGAGAGAGAGAGAGAGAGAGAGGAGAGAGAGAGAGAGAGAGAGAGAGAGAGAGAAGAGAGAGAGAGAGAAGAGAGAGAGAGAGAGAGAGAAGAAGAAGAGAGGAGAGAGAGAGAGAGAGAGAGAGAGAGAGAGAGGAGAGAGAGAGAAGAGAGAGAGAGAAGAGAGAGAGAGAGAGAGAGAGAGACAGAGAGAGAGAGAGACTGTTTTGTGGTCTGTTGTATTTCTAACAGGTGCATACAACTACCCTGGAGAGTTACATGTTGCTTCCAATTTTCTCCTCTGTGTTTTCGACTTATCTGATACTGCTCCCTCTGTTTTTTCAAGTCATGTGACAGCAGGTTGTCAAGCCAGTAAGGCACTTTACCCCTAATTCAGGGATGGGCAACTTTGGTGGGGATGGGGACCACATAATAACTGAACTCATCAGGAGGGGCCGTGGCTCATTGGCTCGTTGTCACACCTTTTTTTTCCAAAACATTTTAGCCGCCCTTCTTTGTACAGTGAAGACAAAACATTTAAAAGTTTTAAATTTAATTTCCTGCCATTCAAACACGTTTGCATAGGGTTTAAGGCAAACGTCTGCAATTTTTAATATGATAACTGATGATCAAGGGGCCCCCACCGGTTTGGATATCTGGCCTCTAGACTAATTTACCAATCAAAAACATTTTCTGACATGGGCTAATTAAGTGACTGCTGATACACAATAAAATGTTGAAATCTACCTTGTATATTCTATTATTGTAAACTGTCAACAGTAAGTTGAGACCCCGACTGAGCCGCCCCACCCCCCCGATAAAAAAAAAAAGAATCCCTTCCCTAATTGCTTCTGTAAATCGCTCTGGTAAGAGCATCTGCTAAATGACGTACATGTTAATGTGTTTCCTAAACCAACTGTATTCATTAATGTATGTGCCTTTCTTACTGGGACTATATTTAACTGATAGTTAAAGGAAGCTGTGCTCACAATGGGGCTCTATAGTACCATCGAGATGCCGTCTGGCTGTCCGTCTGTCTGGCTGTCCCTCCTAATGCTGTTTAAGGACAGATGTCCCAATAATTGCCTGTAAACTGCTCAATAGCAGAAGGAGAAATATTATTTTCATGTTCCCGGCCGTCATTGAAAACAAGAATTTTGTTCTTAAATGACTTGCCTAGTTAATAAAAACAATACAAAATTAAAATTAAAAATAAAACACTAAATAGCCATGATATGAATGAATATTAACTGTAGTCACCAATATGTAATCTCTAAGAACTGAACATGCATCGTGTGTCCAAAATGCCCCATCTTTAGTGCACTACTTTTTGACCAGGACCCATAGACCTCTAATAGTGTCATTTGGAAAGCATGTCTGTCTCTCTGAACACTACATGTGTACATCCATCCAATTTTTACACGGCACGTTTCTATGTTTGTAGTAGAATATATATATATATTTTATTTTTTATTTTTACATTTTTGTATTATATACTGTATATATATATCAGTGGGGAGAACAAAGTAATTTTTGATACACTTGACAATTTCGCAGGTTTTCCTACTTACAAAGCATGTAGAGGTCTGTAATTTTTATCATAGGTACACTTCAACTGTGAGAGAAGGAATCTAAAACAAAAATCCAGAAAATCACATTGTATGATTTTAAATTAATTAATTTGCATTTTATTGCATGACATAAGTATTTTTGATACATCAGAAAAGCAGAACTGAATATTTGGTACAGAAACCTTAGTTTGCAATTACAGAGATCATACGTTTCCTGTAGTTCTTGACCAAGGTTTGCACACACTGCAGCAGGGATTATTTGGCCCACTCCCTCATACAGAACCTTCTCCAGATCCTTCAGGTTTCGGGCTGTCGCTGGGCAATACGGACTTTCGGCTCCCCCAAAGATTTTCTATTGGGTTCAGGTCTGGAGACTGGCTAGGCCACTCCAGGACCTTGAGATGCTTCTTACGGAGCCACTCCTTAGTTGCCCTGGCTGTGTGTTTCGGGTCGTTGTCATGCTGGAAGAACCAGCCACGACCCATCTTCAATGCCTTATCGAGGAAGGAGGTTGTTGGTCAAGATCTCGCGATACAATGGCCCCCATCCATCCTCCCCTTCAATACGGTGCAGTCGTCTGTCCCCTTTGCCAGAAAAACATCCCAAAGAATGATGTTTCCACCTCCATGCTTACGGTTGGGATGGTTTCTTGGGGTTGTACTCATCCTTCTATTCCTCAAACACAGGCGAGTGGAGTTTAGAGCAAAAAGCTCTATTTTTGTCTCATCAGACCACATGACTTCCTCCCATTCCTCCTCTGGATCATCCAGATGGTCATTGGCCAAACTTCAGACGGCCTGGACATGCGCTGGCTTGAGCAAGGGGACCTTGCGTGGCGCTGCAAGATTTTAATCCATGACGGCGTAGTGTGTTACTAAATGGTTTTCTTTGAGACTGTGGGTCCCAGCTCTCTTCAGGTCATTGACCAGGTCCTGCCGTGTAGTTTGGGCTGATCCCTCACATTCCTCATGAATCATTGATGCCCCACGAGGTGAGATCTTGCATGGAGCCCCAGACCGAGGTGATTGACCGTCATCTTGAACTTCTTCCATTTTCTAATAATTTGTGCCAACAGGTTGTTGCCTTTCTCACCAAGCTGCCTTGGTATTGTCCTGTAAGACCATCCCAGCCTTGTACAGGTCTTACACAATTATATCCCTGATGTTCCTTACACAGCTCTCTGGTCTTGGCCATTGTGGATGAGGTTGGAGTCTGTTTCGATTGAGTGTCGTGGACAGGTGTCTTTTATTACAGGTAACGAGTTCAAACAGGTGCAGTTAATACAGAGTAATGATGGAGAAACGGAGGGGCTTCTTAAAGAAAAACTAACAGGTTCTGTGAGACCGGAATTCCTATACTGGTTTGGCTAGGGTGATCAAATACTTATGTCATGCAATAAAATGCAAATATTAACTATTAAAATCATACAATGTGATTTCTGGATTTTTTTGTTAGATTCCGTCCTACAGTTGAAGTGTACTCGTATCGATACAAAACATGACAGACCCTACCATGCTTTGTAAGTAGGCAAAAACCTGCAAAATGGCAGTGTTATCAAATACTTTGTTCTCCGCACTGTATATAAAAAAAGATTTTAAAAAAGTTTTTAATTTTAATTCAAAAATAATAGATCAACAGTTATATCATACAAACAGAACGCATGTATAATGAGAAAAATTACTGGAACAAACAAAAAAAAATATATACCTTTGTGATCATACCAAAGCTAAGATGACTTTTTCAATTAATGTGTAGTTAGAAACCACTGGGAAACGGCTTTGATTCACAGAAATAAACTCTCTGAAAGGAATTGGAAACTCTTTCAATTGTTATAATCATTGTTCATGATGGTGAGAATATCCCTGGTTTGTCGAAAAACATCAAGAACAAAAGTCAAATATTCCTCTCAATGCCAGCTGGGGTAGAAAGACAATGACTTATTCCTTAAAGTTATGTCTGACTTATTTCCACAAAGAATTGTTTTGTAGTAGAATATAGAGGAAGATAAGTCTTTCCAATGACCTATCAACCAGTTTATAGGTTAATGCCTACTCAATAACATGTTAAAAGACTCACATGATGCAAACGCGATTTCATGTCATTGGAACACTTTTTTTACGCAGATATACATAGAAAAGCTTTTCAAATGTGTTGACCGTTGGGAGTGGGTGCTGACCTGTAAATTTCGTATGAAATGTTACACAGATCATGTTTGAATCTCTTGAACCTGAATCAGATTGGATTTATGATGCAGTGACGATCAATGAGACAATCTGGTGGCAATACAGCTGGCTAGTGTTTTAATCAATGGTGTTGCGGTATACAAACCCAATCTCTCTCCTCTCGTGTTTTTCTCTCATTCTTCCTCTCTCTCTTCCTCTTTCTCTCGTTTTCTCTCCTCTCTCCTCGTTTTCTCTCCTCTCTCTCTCTCTCTCGTTCTTTCCTCTCTCTCTCTTCTCGTTTCTCTCCTCTCGTGTTTCTCTCTCTCGTTTCTCTCCTCTTCATCTCTCGTTTCTCTTCTTTCTCTCTCTCTTTCTCTTCTCTCTCTCTCTCGTTTCTCCTTCCTCTTCTCTCTCTCGTTTCTTCTTCTCTCTCTCTCTTCGTTTCTCTTCTCTCTCTCTCTCGTTCTTTTCTCTCTCTCTCTCCGTTTCTCTTTTTCTCTCTCTCATCGTTCTCTCGTTTTCCTCTTCTCTTCTATCTCCTCTCTTCTCTTCCTCTCTTTTCCTTCTTGTCTTCTTTCTTCTCTTTTCTTCTGTCTCTCTCATCGTTCTCTCCTCTCTCTCTTCCTCTCTCTCGTCATTCTTTCTCTCTCCCCCTTCTCTCCTGTTTCTCTCTCGCTCTCTCGTTCTCTCTCTTTCTATCTCCTCTCTCTCCTCTCATTCCTGTTTCTTCTCTCCTCTCTCTCATCTCGCTTTTCTTCCTCCTCTCTCTCTCGTCTCCTCTCTCTTCTCTCTCTCTCTTTCTCTTTTTCTCGTCTTCTCTCTCCTCTCTCTCTCTCGTTCTCCTCCTTCTCTCTCTCCTCCGTTTTCTCTCCTCTCTTCTCTCTCTCTCGTTTTTCTCGTTTCTCTCTTTTGTTTCTCTCTCCTCGTTGGGAATGCTTCTTTTTTTAGAAGTTGAGGTTGTTAAGAATTTAACGTCTCTTTTCTTGTATTTTGTAATAATTAAGCAGGGATTCCGGAGTCCTAATTCTGGCCTGCATGCCATTATACAGAAGGAATATTTTT
>NW_019943087.1:53284-57889 GCF_002910315.2 Salvelinus sp. IW2-2015
GAAGAGAGATGTTCTTGGGGTTGTACTCATCCTTCTATTCTCCAAACACGGCGAGTGGAGTTTAGAGCAAAAAGCTCTATTTTTGTCTCATCAGACCACATGACTCCTCTCCCATTCTCTCCTCTGGATCATCCAGATGGTCATGGGCAAACTTCAGAACGGGCCTGGACCATGCGCTGGCTTGAGCAAGGGGACCTTGCGTGCGCTGGCAGATTTTAATCCATGACGGCGTAGTGTGTTACTAAATGGTTTTCTTTGAGACTGTGGTCCCAGCTCTCTTCAGGTCATTGACCAGGTCCTGCCGTGTAGTTCTGGGCTGATCCCTCACATTCCTCATGATCATTGATGCCCCACGAGGTGAGATCTTGCATGGAGCCCCAGACCGAGGGTGATTGACCGCATCTTGAACTTCTTCCTTTTCTAATAATTGTGCCAACAGTTGTTGCCTTCTCACCAAGCTGCCTTGGCTATTGTCTCTGTAAGCCCATCCCCAGCCTTGTACAGGTCCTTACCAATCTTATCCCTGATGTCCTTACACAGCTCTCTGGTCTTCGGCCATTTGTGGAAGAGGTTGGGAGTCTGTTTCTGATTCGAAGTGTGTGGAACAGGTGTCTTTTATTACAGGTAACGAGTTCAAACAGGTGCAGTTAATACAGGTAATGATGGAGAAAAGGAGGGCTTCTTTAAAGAAAACTAACAGGTCTGTGAGAAGCCGGAATTCCTAACTGGTATGGTAGGTGATCAAAATACTTATGTCATGCAATAAAATGCAAATTAATTACTATTAAAATCATACAATGTGATTTTCTGGATTTTTGTGTTAGATTCCGTCCACAGTTGAAGTGTACCTATGATAAAAAATGACAGACCTCTACCATGCTTTGTAAGTAGGAAAACCTGCAAATCGGCAGTGTATCAAATACTTGTTCTCCCACTGTATATAAAAAAAGATTTAAAAAAGTTTTATTTTAATTCAAAATAAATATGATATCAACAGTTAATATCATACAAAGACAGAACGCATGGTATAATGAGATAAATTACTGGAAAAACAAAAAAAAATATATACCTTTGTGATCATAACCAAAGCTAAAGAATGAACTTTTTCATTAAGTGTAGTTAGAGACCACTGGGAAAGGCTTTGATCACAGAAATAAACTCTCTGAAAGGAATTGGAAC
Organism: Salvelinus sp. IW2-2015; assembly: GCF_002910315.2. Taxonomy (NCBI): domain Eukaryota; kingdom Metazoa; phylum Chordata; class Actinopteri; order Salmoniformes; family Salmonidae; genus Salvelinus; species Salvelinus sp. IW2-2015. The sequence continues at coordinate 54,464 of NW_019943087.1, forward strand.
TCTTTCAATTGTTAAATCCATTGTTCATGATGGTGAGAATATACCCCTGGTTGTCGAAAAACATCAAGAACAAAAGTCAATATTCCTCTCAATGCCAGCTGGGGTAGAATAACAATGACTTATTCCTTAAAGTTATGTCTGACTTATTTCCACAAAAGATGTTTTGTAGTAGAATATAGAGGAAGATAAGTACTTTCCCAATGACCTATCAACCAGTTATAGGTTAATGCCTACTCAATATCTGTTAAATCACATGATGCAAAACGCGATTTCATGTCATTGGAACACTTTTTTTACGACAGATATACAATAGAAAGCTTTCAAATGTGTTGACCGTTGGGAGTGGGTGCATGACCTGTAAATTTCGTATGAAATGTTACAAATCATGTTTGAATCTCTTGAACTGAAATCAAGATTGGATTTATGATGCAGTGACGATCAATGAGACAATCTGGTGGCAATAATACAGCTGGCTAGTGTTTTATCAATGGTGTTGCGGTATACAAACCCATCTCTCTCCTCTCAGTGTTTTTCTCTCATTCTCCCCTCTCTCTCTCCTCTTTCTCTCGTTTCTCTCTCTCTCTCACTCGTTTCTCTCCTCTCTCTCCTCTCTCTCGTTCTTATCCTCTCTCTCTCTTCGTTTCTCTCCTCTCGTGTTTCTCTCCTCGTTTCCTCCTCTTCATCTCTCGTTTCTCTTTTCTCTCTCTCTCGTTTCTCTTCTCTCTCTCTCTCGTTTCTCCTTCCTCTCTCTCATCTCGGTTTTCTCTTCTCTCTCTCTCTTCGTTTCTCTTCTCTCTCTCTCTCGTTTCTTTTCTCCTCTCTCTCTCTTGTTTCTCTTTTCTCTCTCTTCTCGTTTCTCTCGTTTTTCTCTTCTCTCTTCTCCTCTCCTCTCTCTTCTTCTTTCTTCTTCTATCTCTGTCTCTTCTCACCTCGTTCTCTCCTCTCTCTCTTTCCTCTCTCTCTCCTTCTTTCTTTCTCTCTCTCTCCTCCTCTCTCTCTCTCGTCTCTCGTCTCTCTCTCGTTTCTTCTCCTCTCTCTCTCTCTCCTTTCTTCTCTCTCTCTCTCTCTCGTTTCTTCTCCTCTCTCTCTCTCTCTCTCTCTCTCTCTCTCTCTCTGTTCTCTCTCTCTCTCTCTCTCGTTCTCTCTCTCTCTCGTTTCTCTCCTCTCTTCTCTCTCTCTCTTCTCTTCTCGTTTCTCTCTACTTTGTTTCTCTCTCTCGTTGGGAATTGCTTCTTTTTTAGAAGTGACGGTTGTTAGAATTTAACGTCTCTTTTCTGTATTTTGATAATTAGAGGGATTCGGCCTAATTCTGGCCTGCATGCCATTATACAGAGGAATATTTTTTGCCAGAATTCTGCAAGGAGAGCTCAATTTAGCGTGTTTGTAACATATATTGTAGCACATTCTTGGTTAGGTGAGCGGACCCAGACCCTCAACAACCATCATACAGGGCAATGCCCGGATTCTATAACTGATTCAAGTATTTTAACTAAGACACCTCAATTGGTAATGTTGAACATTTATGTTCGCTTTTGATGCAGTAGACAGGAGCCCTTCTTGCCTCTTGTCTCTCAGATCGTTCACAGCTTTGTGGACGTTACCTGTGGCGCTGATGTTTAGGCCCGACGGTATGCTATCCAGTTTTCTGTGTTGCTCAGAGGCAACGTTAGTCACTAGAATGGATATTTCGTATTTGTGGTCCTGGCGACCTGACCCGTTTTTTGGAACACCACTTATTTTTGTACTTAACTGAGCATGTTACATGTCAGGGCCCACCAGAGTCTTGACAGAATCTAGTGCAGAAGATCTCGGGTGCTGCTGCTCAAGCCCTCACTTTGGTTCAGGGGATCAGAAAGCACCAGATACATTCAGCAAGACAAGTAGACATTTGATTCATATTCTAGTAGGGTGAAGGCTGGTGGGCTGCAAGACTGTTTGTTCTAGTGCCCTCGCCAATTTGTTGATATAGATGTTGAAGAGGGTGGAGCTTAAGCTGCATCCCTGTCTCACCTCACGGCCCTGTGGAAAGAAATGTGTGTTTTGCCAATTCTAAAGGCACACTTGTTTTTTGAAATCAACAATGCATGAGAAGACTTTGCCTTTGTTTTGGTTTGTTTGTTTGTCAATTAGGGTGTGYAGGGTAAATACGTGGTTTGTCGTACWGTAATTTGGTAAAAAGCCAATTTTGACATTTGCTCAGTACATTGTTTTCACTGAGGAAATGAACGAGTCTGCTGTTAATGATAATGCAGACGATTTTCCCAAGGTTGCTGTTGACACATATCCCACGGTAGTTATTGGGGTCAAATTTGTCTCCACTTTTGTGGATTGGGATGATCAGTCCTTGGTTCCAAATATTGGGGAAGATGCCAGAGCTGAGGATGATGTTAAAGAGTTTTAGTATTTAAGCCAATTGGAATTTGTTGTCTGTATATTTTATCATTTAATTGAGGATACCATCAACACCACAGGCCTTTTTGTGTTGGAGGGTTTGTCTGTTGTCCTGTAGTTCATTCAATGTAATAGGAGAATGCAGTGGGTTCTGGTAGTATTTAATAATTGATTCTATGATTTGTATTTGATCATGTATATGTTTTAGCTGTTCTTTGTTATAGAACCAGAAAGATTGGAGAAGTGGTTTATCCATACATTAATTTGTTGTTGCCTAATAGTTTGTTGGTAGGTTTCCACACTACTTTCCTTCCATCTATAGCATTTCTTAATATTATTCAGTTCCTTTGGATTTGATGCCTCATGATTGAGTATTGCTCTGTTCAAGTAGACTGTGATTTTGCTGTGATCTGATAGGGGTGTCAGTGGGCTGACTGTGAACGCTCTAAGAGACTCTGGGTTGAGGTCAGTGATAATGTAGTCTTCGGTACTACTGCCAAGAGATAAGCTACAGGTGTACCTACCATAGGAGTCCTCTCAAAGCCTACCATTGACTACTTCAGCACACAGGGGGCATATGGGGGAGGGAATGCTGTCACCTCCTGGCAGGTGTTTGTCCCCCTGTGTGCTGAGGGTGTCAGGTTCTGGTCCAGTTCTGGCATTTAGGTCTCCACAGACTAGTACATGTCCCTGGGCCTGGAAATGATTGATTTCCCCCTCTAGGATGGAGAAGCTGTCATTGTTAAAGTATGGGGATTCTAGTGGGGGATATAGGTAGCACACAGGAGGACATTTTTCTCTGTTAAGATAATTTCCTTTATAATTTGTAGCCAAATGTAAAATGTTCCAGTTTTGATTGATTGAATAGAGTGGGCTAGGTCTGCTCTATACCAAATTAGCATACCCCCTGAGTCTCTGCAGGTCTGGAAGAGTATCTCACTGGTCTGGGTGGGGTGTCTGTTGGTCCTATGTGAGGTGTTGGGGCTGTGTCTTGTGTGTCTCTCTCTCTCTCTCTCTCTCTCTCTCTCTCTCTCT
>NW_019943087.1:58860-60067 GCF_002910315.2 Salvelinus sp. IW2-2015
ACACAACTACCAGGTGGGGCCTGGTGGTAACACAACTACCAGGTGGGGCCTGGTGGTAACACAACTACCAGGTGGGGCCTGGTGGTAACACAACTCATCTAGTCTCCAAGTCCCATTCCCAATCAACAACTAGAACACACACAGTTGAAGCAGACAGTGTCAAGACATGGAATGATTAGCCACTGCTGGACTCACTCATCGGGACATCTAGAATTCCTTCCATTTTTTGTGTGTGTGTGTGTGTGTGTGTGTGTGTGTGTGTGTGAGAGAATATACACAACAATGGGGGCCATTTAGATAGCAGTATTGCCGTCATCTGACATAGCTGAGCCCAATGTAGAGGAAGGCTACTTTTAAAGAAAAGTAATGCTCCTAACATTCCGCTGCCAAGGTGTCTTAGTCTCTCTGAAGGAGGAGAGAGAGGAACTGTAGGATGTTTTCGTAAACATTTAGAACTACAGTATAGTCTACCTATTAAGACAGGGGTAGGCAACTATGATGGAGGTGGGGGGGGGGGGCACAAAAAAATCTCATTATAGTGGCTCACGGGTCTGCGTACCAACATTCTTACCCACACATGCATGCATTGCGAGCCTTTTTGGGGGCCCTAAGTGAAATGTGACGTTTTTTAGAGTTCATTTCCTGCAAAACCATGAAGACGGTTCGACACATTTCGGTTGAACGCATTCAGTTGTGTAACTGTCTTGGTACTTACTCTCCCTTCCTCTTTCTACTATTCTAAGTCAACAGTAAGTTGAGTCTGCGGGCCGCCAGTTGCCCATCCATCTATTAAGAGCTTGTAATTCATCATGTAACTGTACAACAAGTGTATAACATGCCCTATGGCACCTGATGAAATGTTGTATTTTTTAATATTTTTATTTAACTAGGAATACAGCAATACAGGACATTCAGTTAAGAACTGATTTGAGAATTATTTTAATGACGGCCGAGGAACACTGCCTTGTTCAGGGGAACACTGCCTTGTTCAGGGGTACACTGCCTTGTTCAGGGGCAGAACGACAGATTATTACCTTGGCAGCTCGGGGATTCGATCTTGCAACCTTTCGGTTACTAGTCCAACGCTCTAACCACTAGGCTACCTGCCGCCCCACAATGTAGTGCACTAGGGAATATAGGGAGCTTTTCATAACCTCCTCAGTTAGCTTCATGTATCTCCCCTGTTCTCATCAGTTAGCTTCATGTA
>NW_019943087.1:60172-68850 GCF_002910315.2 Salvelinus sp. IW2-2015
TCATGTATCTCCCCTGTTCTCATCAGTTAGCTTCATGTATCTCCCCTGTTCTCATCAGTTAGCTTCATGTACCTCCCCTGTTCTCATCAGTTAGCCTCATGTATCTCCCCTGTTCTCTTCAGTCTTCAACAGGTTTATACCATTAAATCACGTTACTACCCCTAGATCAACAGGTTTATGCCATTAAATCACGTTACTACACCTAAATCAACAGGTTTATACCATTAAATCACGTTACTACCCCTAGATCAACAGGTGTATACCATTAAATCACGTTACTACCCTTAGATCAACAGGTTTATGCCATTAAATCAAGTTACTACCCCGAAATCAGCAGGTAGACAGACAATTGGTGCTGTGGTAGAAAGTCTTCCTTAAAGGATCATACATTTAAGAAAACGTTGGATTTAGTGAACATAATTCATTGTGCACGCCTAGACGAAAATACCATTTATGTTAGAACTGTAAACGTGGTCCGGGGCTCCGTAGGGAGAGTGTGACATTATCTGTACCACATCGCCATGCGACTCCCACATGTTGTAACAATGTGGAGGGCTCTGTATAGCTCCACATTGACATGATTTGGTTGACGGTAGGTGGGGGCGGTACATCCTGTATAAACACGAACTCACTTCCTTGACAACAGCTCTCCAGAAGTATGAATACTCTGAGTTCTGCTGAGGACGTATAACCGTTAATGTTGCATGGCCAATGGAGACGTCAGATTGACCAAGCGCCCAGATGCCCAATGTACTTCTCTCTCCACAATGTACTTCTCTCTCCACAATGTACTTCGCTCTCCACAATGTTCTCCTCTCCGCAATGTACTTCTCTCTCCACAATGTACTTTTCTCTCCACAATGTACTTTTCTCTCCACAATGTACTTTTCTCTCCACAATGTACTTTTCTCTCCACAATGTACTTCTCTCTCCACAATGTACTTCTCTCTGCACAATGTACTTCTCTCTCCACAATGTACTTCTCTCTCCACAATGTACTCTCTCCACAATGTTCTCTCTCCACAATGTACTCTCTCCTGCCAATTTGCGCACATTCATTGTTTCATAACTTCATTGTGTGAATTGTTTGTGTTTTATTGTTAGTGTCTATCAATTCCCCGTTACATATATCACCAGTAGTACATTTACAGTTAATTCCTCATCTACAATGTTTGTTATTTTGGTTATGGTAATTTATTATAATGCATTCAATATTATTATTCCAGTCTTCCTGTTCTCATTTTCAGTGTGGACACRTTGTTTGCAGACTGCACAACCTATGCAACACTTGTGAGAAACRAGTTTTGGTTTAATTTCAAAGTAATGTYTTCTTCACCTCAAACAGCRAGCAAGAMAAGTTAGTTTTTACATCCATTGAGAATGACAGTAATTCCTCAATGTATTTGAAAAATCTTTCCAGCTCTCTCCCTTTCGATAACCACTCAGAGTGAAATGGAACAATGTCSTGCTCTGATCCAGTGGAAACATCATAAAATAGGCCTACCTGATTACTTCTTATGACTTGGACTGAAATGGACTGAAATAGGTTCCGGTACTCATTTTGGTTGCTGGTACTGTTTATATTTAGGTGCAGGAGCTCCACAATACTGTTGAGATAATATTCTATAAGAGTAACAGGAGCTCCACAATACTGTTGACATAATATTCTATAAGAGTAACAGGAGCTCCACAATACTGTAGAGATAATATTCTATAAGAGTAACAGGAGCTCCACAATACTGTTGAGATAATATTCTATAAGAGCATGTCGCTCTTTATAGAATATTATCCTCAACAAGTATTGTGGAGCTCCTGTTCCTCTTATAGAATATTATCTCAACAGTATTGTGGAGCTTCCTGTTCCTCTTATAGAATATTATCTCAACAGTATTGGTGGAGCTCCTGTTCCTCTTTATAGAATATTATCTCACAAGTATTGTGGAGCTCCTGTCCTCTTATAGAATATTATCTCAACAGTATTGTGGAGCTCCTGTTCCTCTTATAGAATATTATCTCACAGTATTGTGGAGCTCCTGTTCCTCTTATAGAATATTATCTCAACAGTATTGTGGAGCTCCTGTTCCTCTTATAGAATATTATCTCAACAGTATTGTGGAGCTCCTGTTCCTCTTATAGAATATTATCTCAACAGTATTGTGGAGCTCCTGTTCTCTTATAGAATATTATCTCAACAGTATTGTGGAGCTCCTGTTCCTCTTTATAGATATTATCTCAACAGTATTGTGGAGCTCCTGTTCCTCTTATAGAATATTATCTCAACAGTATTGTGGAGCTCTCTGTCTCTTATAGAATATTATCTAACAGTATTGTGGAGCTCCTGTTCCTCTATATAATATTATCTCAACAGTATTGTGGAGCTCCTGTCCTCTTATAGAATATTTCTCAACAGTATTGTGGAGCTCCTGTTCCTCTTATAGAATATTATCTCAAAGTATTGTGGAGCTCCTGTTCCTCTTATAGAATATTATCTCAACAGTATTGTGGAGCTCCTGTCTCTCCTAGAATATTATTTCAACAGTATTGTGGAGCTCCTCTTCTCTTATAGAATATTATCTCAACAGTATTGGTGGAGCTCCTGTTCCTCTTATGAATATTATCTCAACAGTATTGTGGAGCTCCTGTTCTCTTATAGAATATTATCTCAACAGTATTGTGGAGCTCTCTTCCTCTTATAGAATATTATCTCAACAGTATTGTGGAGCTCCTGTTCCTCTTATAGAATATTATCTCAACAGTATTGTGGAGCTCCTGTTCCTCTTATAGAATATTATCTCAACAGTATTGTGGAGCTCCTTTTTCCTCTATAGAATATTATCTCAACAGTATTGTGGAGCTCCTGTTCCTCTTATAGAATATTATCTCAAAAGTATTGTGGAGCTCCTCGTTCTCTTTATAGAATATTATCTCAACAGTATTGTGGAGCTCCTTTCCTCTTATAGAATATATCTCAAAGTATTGTGGAGCTCTTTCCTCTTATAGAATATTATCTAACAGTATTGTGGAGCTCCTGTTCTCTTATAGAATATTATCTCAACAGTATTGTGGAGTCTCTGTTCCTCTTATAGAATATTATCTCACAGTATTGTGGAGCTCCTGTTCCTCTTATAGAATATTACTCAACAGTATTGTGGAGCTCCTGTTCCTCTTATAGAATATTATCTCAACAGTATTGTGGAGCTCCTGTTCTCTTTATAGAATATTATCTCAAACAGTATTGTGGAGCTCCTGTTCCTCTTTATAGATATTATCTCAACAGTATTGTGGAGCTCCTGTTCTCTTATAGAATATTATCTAACAGTATTGTGGAGCTCCTGTTTCTCTTATGAATATTATCTCAAAGTATTGTGGAGCGTCCTCTTTATAGAATATTATCTCAACAGTATTGTGGGAGCTCCTGTTTCCTCTTATAGATATTAATCTCAACAGTATTGTGGAGCTCCTGTTCTCTTATAGAATATTATCTCAACAGTATTGTGGAGCTTCCTGTTCCTCTTATAGAATATTATCTCACAGTATTGTGGAGCTCCTGTTCTCCTTATAGAATATTATTCAACAGTATTGTGGAGCTCCTGTTTCTCTATAGAATATTATCTCAACAGTATTGTGGGATGCTTGCGCTGCACCTATTATATAAAACAGTAACCAGCAACCAAATGAGTTACCGGAACGCTATTTCAGTCCAGTTTCAGTCAAAGTCATAAGAAGTATAGGTTAGGCCCTATTTTTATGATTTTCGACTGGATCAGAGCACGACATTGTTCTTATACTCTGACTGGTTAATCGAGGGAGAGAGCTGGAAGATTTTTCAAACATTGAGGAATTACTGTCATTCTCAATGGCTGTAAAAACTAACTTTTCTTGCTTGCTGTTTTGAGGTGAAGGAAGACATTATTTGAAATTAACCAAAAACTCGTTTCGTCCAAGTGTTTGCTAGGTTGTGCAGTCCTGAAACAATGTGTCCACATGAAAATGAGAACAGGAAGACTGAATAATAATAATATTGAATGCATTATAATATACCGAATAACAAATAACAAACTTGTAGATAGGAATTCTTGTAATGTATAACTGGTGATATATGTAAAACGGGGATTTGATAGACATCTTACAATAAGAACACATTTCTTGTCTTCTTTTACCAAACACTACTACATCATGAAGTTATTGAAACAATGAATCGTGGCAATTATTGGCCAGGAGAAGAGTACTTGTGGAGAGAGAAAATTGTGGATTTGAGAGTAAATTGGTGGTAGAGTACGACATTAAGCTACAACCATAATGTGGAGTTAGAGAACGGTTTTTTCATCCCTTCATTTTCGTGCGAGAGAAGTCACTCACAATTGTATTTCTCTTGTGGTAGTCATCCAGCAACGTGCTAAGTACATCTTTCTGGGGTGTGGCGAGAGAGTCAAGACTGTTAACCATCTCCTCACCGCTTGGATGGACACGCCTCCCTTTCCACACAATCTAATCAGACATACAGCTTGCGGACGATAATATCTTACGCCTCCTCACAGCAACTATCTACACGACGACACAGCTTCCACAATGGTAATAGACACACTGTACACTCCACACACACTTGTTGGACCACAATGTTGTAGATGAAGTACATTTGCGGAAGAGGAGAACATTCTGCTGGAGCAGCGAAGTAAAACAATGTACTCTTGTGGCACCGAGTTGGAGACAGAATTTTGGGCAGGCCACATTTCATTTGTTTCATTACTTCAATTGGTGTTTTTGGTGGTAGTTAGAGTTAAGGTTGTTTATACATATGTTGTTGTTGTCGTATCACAATTCTGGGGCTCTGCGTCAACGGGGTTTACAACTTGTACGATACTCTTCTACCAGTTGTCGACTTCTATTACGTTATTCATTCTTAACATTTATTGTTATATTTTATAATTGCCATTAATATTATTATTCCCGTCTTCTTTCTGCAAACATTTATAACAGCGGTTATGGATCGGTCCTCGGCAATAGTTAGAACCTCCGAGATTCTCACTCAATCTACCTTTCACTCTCTTGGGTTAGAGAAGGATCATAGCGGAGTTTGTCTGATATTGTTTTTTCGAAATTGATGTCTATCTGGTTCTGAACTCTAACGCAAGCGAAAGTTAGGTTGTTTTTTATACATTAATGAGAATTGTCAATTAATTTCCATGCAGAATTGTATTTGGAAAAATTTCCAAGCGTAGTCTCCCTTTCGGATAAACCACTCAAGGAGTGAATGCGAACAAATGTTCGTGCTCTGATTTTTATTCCAGTCTAAAAGACATGCTATACTTACTTTATCGACTTATAGAGACTGATAGGTTCGGTACTTAGACTCCATTGGTGGTATTTTTATTTAGTGATGAGACCCAAGTCAACTGGGATTGAATAATCATTTATATATCATGTAGGTAACATTGAGTGCTAATCTGGGTTGACATAATATCCGTGGATGACAATAAGTTACAAGGGAGTTAGGCCCCCATATACCTACGTAAGAGTTGTATTAATTTCCAACATAAAGAAGTACGGATCCACATATGGAGAATTAATTATTTAGAGTGTACGTGGAATAATTAGTCCATGTGAATTCATTAAAGAGCAATATATTGGAGATTATATCTAAGAGACGGAGTACCACTGTAGAGGTATGTTCGCATTGCGGAATTGATTGGTTACTATAGAGAAGCATAGGAGTCACTACAATCTGTCTATATAGAGACGCAATAAAGGAGCTCATACTGTTGGAACGGAGTCCCATACGAAGAGGAGGAAATCCGAACGGTATTATTAGTCTAAAAATATATAATATGTTGTTATATTATATGTGACTCGTCCTAAGACGTTCAAATTTGTTAATTATGTTAGTAAGCGAAGAGCTAATTTACAACGTTGGTTTGTTCGAGATTAAATAGTATTGACATCCTTTAAGGAGAGAAAGAAGACTCTCCAATCCTCTATTACGTGATAATTTACAGACGAAAAGCCAATGAGAACTTAAAATTGTCTGTATTCTACTTATACCTAGGAAGCTAGATGGTTACGGGGTAATGGTTACTTGATTAATTTACTTGGCAAGATTAAATATAGAACAGCGTGACTTGATTATATATTAGAAAAGGTAAGTAGTAGAACAGTAGGATTAAATGGTAATATATAAAGACAACACGGATGTTTCGCTACATAACTTAGATCATAGGGGGTTGTAAAGGAGCGTGGAATGGATTGGAATGGTACAAATTTAGATATTCTTATAACCAGATCCGGATTGATTCTTTTAAGAAGTGATGTAGTTATATGTGGATAGTATACAGGTGGCATATACCACAACTGTTGATATCTAGGTGTAGTCAGGACAAGTGAATCTTCAATCAATTAAACTGTGCGCATTAATATCAAGGACCGCTGATTGCTAGAGCCTAGTACAAGTAACTCATTAAATGGGGATCTGCATTACTATTAATGAGGGCTAGAAAGACGCTTGACTAGACAGTATAGTGATGTAGGGAGGTATATGACAGAGACCTCCAAACAATACAGCGTGATTTAGTCTTGATTGAGAAAGGAGAGAGCAACAATTACTTATATGCGTATATAGTAAGCTAAAAGCGATCGATCGAGTCCACCAAACTTAGAGGGAGACTTAACATTGAAACATTACGATACTACTGCCAGAGAAACCAGGAAAGCACACAGGGGAGCTCCGACATCACAGATGGCGAGAATCTTAATTCTCTAAGGTGGAAATCGAAGAAGTCTCAAATAACCGTGTGAAGAGATAACATGCTAAATTATAGAACGTAAAAAGCTTCCAACCAATCATCTTGGTGATAGGGACTTAGATTAATACAACATTAGGAGAGGAGAGAAGGGAGCTCCCAGATACTCGTACATTGACAGAAGTCTTACCTTACTGGATGGAAAGTTAAAGAGGACGTACGCACACAGATAATCATTTGTGAGGATACTTATCGTTCCTATAGTAACAACACTTCAAATTACTTGATGATATGAAGTCTCAACAAGGAGAACAAAGAGGCTGCCAAAAAAACGGGGAGAAATTATGTCTTAGTCAAGGACAGGAGGCTCCACAAATCATTAGTAGGATTAAATAAGTTCTAAACATAGACGAACTGAGGGAGACCTTCCACTAATTTCTGGTGTCGATTAAATACTTTACCTTTGAAGAGGGAAAAGGGACCCGAACATGACTGTTGAGGAATTTTCCTATAAAAGAACACGGGAGCTTTGCAATGTCTAACTGATGATGAAAGAGGCCAAGCCGTACTATTCAGTGAATAATATCTATAAATGTGGCACGGCTCCACAATTGTAGTATGAGATACTTTAATAAAACAGGGGTAGACAGATGCTTACCAACACAAAAATACTATCAAGGAATTTATGTCAGGTAAACGCACAACTTCTGGGGCGGTGGTGGGACTGTTTTGACTATGGGTGCGGTGGAATAATAGTTCCTGTTTAGAGGCAACACTATCGCGGAAGATCAGGCATTAGCGCCACCCATACAACTGCAAAGTAATCCCTACTATCTATCGGATATGAGAGAGGTCGGTGAGTTTGAGCCTGGTTCACTCATTGGGATTAGTGTAACTGGCTCTCGCGTATGGTGGATAGGGAGTAGGGAAGACCGTGGGACCACAACGGCCAGCGGTTGGGGTAGGCTATACATCATCTTTTTTTATTGGAAGGGACACCATAACCAAATAACAAAGACAGAGAACCACCGGAAGTACACCAAGCCGAACCTTGCTTTCGTGTCAGGCACACAGGAACTTAAACAGAAAACAATGTTATCACTAAAACACCAAAATGACAGACGTAGTTCAATCATATAGACTCCCCTATAGAATTGCAGGAGACACCAAAGAGAGACAACGTTATTTAGACACTGTATCATCTGGATCGCGTGGGCAGGAACCAACAAGCCTTCCGGCAATGGAAGAGGATCCATAGAACATGACAAATATAGATAACTCTCTCATCAGAAGGTATGTCACCAGGAACCTCGTTCTCTGAAAGGTCAGAACACTAGAAGGATAACTTAATAAAGGATCTCTAAGGTCAGGGCGGTCGTACACACTGGTAGATTTGGTGGAGATTAGATTTCTCCGCTGTGTCAACCTGCAGATGATCACTATAGCCATGAGTGGTTGAGGTTGCCAGCTTGTCTAAACATGCAGCAGCCAATAGCTACAACACAAGACGCGGGTTGCAGTTCTTTGTTCTGCACGTATTGTAATTCGCCTTGCCTGCGCCTAGGAATGAGATTTAAAACTTTGCAGATGGGGTACGATGTTTCCGTGGTCTACTAGTCCTTGAAATGCTTACAAGTAACATCTGCATATTATTTTTGAGACTGAGGTAACTACTTCGCTAAGTCCGTGGTCAAGGCTAGGAACTCAGATAATATAATGATACAAATATTTAGTGGGACAGGGCTTTTGCTAATGCACATTTGAAATCTATTCAGCAAGCTTCAGTAGTCATGAAGACTTCAATCAGTTTAGAGTAAAACGTAATCGAGAGTTCACTATGAAGTTCATAGCTGAGGAGTATCTATGTTAGCTTATGAAGATCGACCATATAAGTCGCATTGCAGGTCATAGAACATACGTACCAACTCAGCCCTGTCTCGCATT
>NW_019943087.1:68875-71606 GCF_002910315.2 Salvelinus sp. IW2-2015
CGCTCCTGTTCCTCTTATAGAATATTATCTCAACAGTATTGTGGAGCTGTTCCTCTTATAGAAATTATCCTTCAACAGTATTGTGGAGCTCCTGTTCCTCTTATAGAATATTATCTCAACAGTATTGTGGAGCTCCTGTTCCTCTTATAGATATATCTACCACGTATGTGACTTTCTCTTAAGAATAATCTCCACAGTATGTGGACTCCTGTTCCTCTTATAGATATTATCTCAACAGTTATGTGGAGCTCCTGTTCCTCTTATAGAAATATTATTCTCACAGTAATTGTGGAGCTCCTGTTCCTCTTTATAGAATATTATCTCAACAGTATTGTGGAGCTCCTGTTCTCTTATAGAATATTATCTCAAAGTATTGTGGAGCTCCTCGTTCTCTTATAGATATTTATCCACAGTATTGTGAGCTCCTGTTCCTCTTATAGAATATTATCTCAAAGTATTGTGGAGCTCCTGTTCTCTTATAGAATATTATCTCAACAGTATTGTGGAGCTCCTCTTCTTTATAGAATATTATCTCAACAGTATTGTGGAGGCTCCTGTTCCTCTTATTAGAATATTATCTCACAGTAATGTGGGAGCTCCTGTTCCTCTTATAGAATATTATCTCAACAGTATTGTGGAGCTCCTGTTCCTCTTATAGAATATTATCTCCACAGTAATGTGGAGCTCCTGTTCTCTTTATAGAATATATCTCAACAGTATTGTGGAGCTCCTGTTCCTCTTATAGAATATTATCTCAACAGTATTGTGGAGCTCCTTTCTCTTATAGAATATTATCTCACAGTATTGTGGACTCTCTTCCTCTTATAGAATATTATCTCACAGTATTGTGGAGCTCCTCTTCCTCTTATAGAATATTATCTCACAGTATGTGGAGCTCCTGTTCCTCTTATAGAATATTATCTCAACAGTATTGTGGAGCTCCTTCCTCTTATAGAATTTATCTCAACAGTATTGTGGAGCTCCTGTTCCTTATAGAATATTATCTCAACAGTATTGTGGAGCTCCTGTTCCTTGTATATGATTATCAACAGTATTGTGGAGTCCTGTTCCTCTTATAGAATATATCTCAACAGTATGTGGAGCTCCTGTTCTCTATAGTATATTATCTCAACGTATTGTGGGCTCCTGTTCTCTTATAGAATATTCTCTCACAGTATGTGGAGCTCCTGTTCCTCTTATAGATATTATCTCAACAGTATTGTGGAGTCCCTGTTACTAGCTCCACAATACTGTTGAGATAATATTCTATAAAGAGGAACAGGAGCTCCACAATACTGTTGAGATAATATTATATAAGAGGAASAGGAGCTCCACAATACTGTTGAGATAATATTCTATAAGAGTAACAGGACTTTTTGAGGTGCCGGTACTCTGCTCCGGTGAGCTCCTGCTCAAGTCAACCACCGCTTCTTATCCCTTGATCAAAGAGCCTACAGCCGTGTCTGTCCTGATGTCACTGGAGCAGGAAACTCTGAGGGCCCACAATATTTGATACAATGTTGCAGGTTTGCTAGAGCAAGCTTCAGGTCAGACCCCGTTGATACAATGTTGCAGGGTTTGCTAGAGCAAGCTTCAGGTCAGACCCCGTTGATACAATGTTTCCAGTTCATTGCAGACAGGCCATGTGTAGCCAATGTGATTTATCCCAATACTTTTCGTCCCCTAAAATGTACAAAACGTTTTATATAATTTGTAAACGGTTCACCCGATATGGATTAAAATACCCTCAAATTAAAGCTGATAGTCTGCACATTAACCTCCATAGTCAATGTATAATTTCAATACCAAAGTGCTGGAGTACAGAGCCCGAACTTAAAAACTAAAATCAACTTTCCCAATACTTCTGGACCTCACTGTATTCAACTGACTACAGAATAACCACCAACTGAATTATGGAACCCCAGCTAGTGAAACCCGGCACACTAACATTTGAGTCTTAAATGGCACTTTATTCCCTATCTAGTGAACTCATTTTGGCCAGTGCACTACATAGGGAATAATACTAGAGGATAGTGTGACATTTGGGAATGCCCCCAGTGACATGCAAAGCATATGCAAAACACACACAGCAAAACACTTGTGTCAGTTGAGGCCACGCCGCAGGCCAAGCAGCTACAGCAGGAAGTAGTCAACCGGRACCACACATTTTGTATGTTAACTATCAGGCCGGACTCAGGTTAAAGGAACACACTGTTTATTTACAAATGGGTTCTTCTGTTCATTTTGATTTGAGTCATGATCCGTTTCACTACAGTACGGACTATATTGACATAGATTCCACAGATCTGTTTCTACGGAATCGTCCTTTTCAAAATACATGGTCTTGTGTTCCTATTTTGGATTGTAGTCATTTGGACTACTGTGTTGACGGACTATGTAGACAGGGTCTGAACACGAGTCTATGTAAATTCTACCTTCCCTGGAAATAATCGGTCCCTGTGTTCACTAGATGAGTCCCGATCAGTTCGACTATAACTCTTCTTAAAGTTAGACTAAGTTAGACTAATAATGACTAATGACTTGATCATCATTCTCCACGAACACCTGATCAGTGAATGTAACCCAATAGGTAACAGTAACAGGACTACTGTGGGTCAAAGTGTCCTGCTCACCACGCTACTGTGGGTCAAAGTGTCCTGCTCACCATGCTACTGTGGGTCAAAGTGTCCTGCTCACCATGCTACTGTGGGTCAAAGTGTCCTGCTCACCA
>NW_019943087.1:71631-83202 GCF_002910315.2 Salvelinus sp. IW2-2015
TTATCAGACTAGAGAACAGGTAACGATGTGCGCAGTACTAGGGGATATATTATCAGACAGAGACGGTAGCGATGTGCAGTACTGTGGATATATTATAGACGAGACGGTACGATGTGCAGTATAGTGGTATATTATCAGACAGAGAAGTACGATGTCAGTATAGTGGATCTATTATGCAGACAGACGACGGTACGATGTGCAGTACTCGTGGATATATTACATCAGACTGAGACAGTACGATGTGCAGTATAGCTGGTATATTATAGAACAGTAGACAGTCACGAATGTGCAGTAACTAGGGGATTATTATTCAGACAGAGACGTAAGATGTGCAGTACTAGTGGGATTAATCTTATCAGACAGAGACAGTACGATGTTGCAGTACTAGTGGATATATTATCAGACAGTAGACAGTACGATGTGGCGTCACTAGTGGATATATTATCAGACAGAGAACAGTACGATGTGCATACTAAGTGGATATATTATCAGACAGAGACGGTACGATGTGCAGTACTAAGTGGATATATTTCAGACTGAGACGTACGATGTGCAGTACTAGTGGAGTATATTATCAGACAGAGACAGTTAAGAGATGTGGGCAGTACTAGGGGATATATTATCAGGACAGAGACAGTAGGATGTGGCAGTACTGAGTGATATCTTATCAGACAGAGACAAGTACTGATGTGCAGTAGCTAGTGGATATATTATAGACAGAGACAGTACGATGTGCAGTACTAGTGGATATATTATCAGACAGAGACAGTACGATGTGCAGTCTAGTGGATATATTATCAGAAGAGGACACGTACGATTGCGTACGTGGCTGGATTATTATGTTGAATATTAAAAGTAGATTTTCAGTTAAAGTACCATAGTCGGGATGATTGCAATTTCATGATAGTTGGAGTAGTCACTATAACATATAAATTTATTCGGGATAGACAAGAAGACAAAAGTTACGGATGTGCAGTATTTAAGCGGCGTGAGGATACTATTGAGTCTAATATGGAAAGTTGTAATGGTTTGCAATAGTGCTCAGGGACTCTGGCATATATAGTACAGGGAAGGTAAATAACTTGTTGGGAATGCAAAGACACACGTACAGCACTCGCTCGACAGCATATTCGGGTAAGGTACGTGCATCTGTTGATCCATGATCTAGACGTATTCTAGTATGCTCGGATAGTCGCACGTCAGGTGTTACTAGTGAAGACCCTAGGTACTAGGAGGTTCTATCCACGCATTAACAGAGACAAAAGATAACTAACGATGTGTTTAGATACATAAACTTATTCCGGGTGGGGATTTATTTATTGGACAAATAGACTTAGATAGGACAGGGTACCGCAGCTGGGTGTCGGCTAGGGTATTGTGCCCGGATCGCATCTTTATCAATAGAACAGGGGACACGACGCGTCAGTCCTCTACACTACCGCAACAGTACTCAGACAGTGTCTTAGGCCCCCTACTGTTGGCAAGCCTCACCATCCCGTTCCTCTATACGTGAAATGTTGATTAAGCTGTATGTGCATTGAACATGAGTCACCACAGGTCTAAGCGATGTTGGAGGTATTGGGCTCAGTTGGCTTCACTCACTTTCTCGGGAGACACCAAGGATTGGGTTACGTAGTTCTCTGGAAGTTGTACCTGAGCCACAGACCTGCTGCCGGGCTACTGGCGTTTGTTTGGCTTCGGGTACCGGATTGAAGTAATGTACCCAGAGGAGGACGGAAGCTAGCTTGGTCCTCTGGCTACACCATGGTTTGTTTGTTCTCGGCCAGGGTTGTTAGGTGGATGGAGGCCCCTTCCTTCTCCAAGGAGATATCTTGGATTAGGCTCCGAAGGGTGGAGTGAAATGATTGAGTGCGATAGACTGTAGACAATATTTACAAAAATAGTGTGTTTTAGTATTCATATTATTATGGTGGAAAGAGCACTTGAGGAAAGGGAGTACACGTATAAAATTGGAGGATAGATAGAGGGGTATGGAAGGTGTTGGTAGGTGTAAAAGAGAGACTATTACTTTTAACTTTGTTTATCAAATATTATGTGGTATATTTTCTAGAATATCCTTCATGAGGAGGGGATGTTCTCCTTCCTGTGTGAGGAGTTCCTTTCGAGGATAGGATATGGTGCTATTTATACCTCAGTTTCACTTAGATCAGTTACGCATTTGCATTGGCCGGGTTTAGACTTTTAGAATTAGTCAGTTGTTTTCGATGTTATTTCGGCTTGTGTCTTGCGCAGCGTTTAATTTTGGTTAATTGACACCCAGCCTGAACCGACCACTAGCCCACACACGGAAGTAGTGCAGACCTCAATACAACATCCACACATCCATGTTTAATTCGGGCAGACCTCATACTGCACCATATAGACATAATTGGCAACGTACTTCCTGGGTCTCCCTTTCCCAGACCAAATCACTACCCACTAAGCACCACCACTAAAACCCATTCACTCCACACAGCCCCATGAGTTTCTCTAGATCCAGGGTACTTGGCACCTATCTTTGTAGTGTCCTCGCTATTGGGCCGAAGCAGAAACCCATGCCTAAACAACAGCCCAATTAGCAAGCCATAGTGCGCAAAGGATGGGCTATTGCAAATGTCACGGTGGCTAATGGAAAAAGACTCTAAGAACCTCACTAACACATCACCTGCACGCAGGCTCATTCCCATATCGCCAGGTGCGTTACAACACCACACTTTACAACGATGGGACTGACTCCAGAAACCAGTGATTCATAACACAGGACTCCTTGTCTCTGTCGATGATCCACTCAGTAATATAGAAACAGGCAATTACTCCACATAACCCTTATCAAAAATTTGCTAACATATTTTGTGTCGACGCAGGAAACTTTGACCGCACAGTAGCATGGTGAGGCATGGACACTTTGGACGACATGTAAGCAATGGTGTAAGCGTAGACATTGCCGACCTTTGCCCACAGTAGCGCATGTTGTGAGCAGGACACTCTTTGACTCCAACGAGTATTTTAGCATGGTGAGCAGTTTGATCACTTTATGAGCCTCACATGTACGCATGGAATCGAGGACAGCGGGACACTGTTGACCACAGTATTTTCATAGGTGTAGGGAACCAGACGACTCACTATTGACCCAAACAGATAACAGCGGAAATGGTTGAGCCAGGACACTTTGACGCACGGTAGTAAGTAAACAGTATAACTTTAGTACGTCCCCGGCTTATATTAATCGCCCCGACCCGGGGCGCACCAAGGGACCCTCTGCACACATCGGACAACAGTCACCCAGAAAGCGTCGTTTACCACATCGCTCCACAAAAGCCGCGGCTCTTGCGAGCAAGGGAAACTACTTTAAGTCTCAGAGCAAGTGAACGTAATGATTTGAAACGCTACTAGGCG
Organism: Salvelinus sp. IW2-2015; assembly: GCF_002910315.2. Classification (NCBI taxonomy): domain Eukaryota; kingdom Metazoa; phylum Chordata; class Actinopteri; order Salmoniformes; family Salmonidae; genus Salvelinus; species Salvelinus sp. IW2-2015. The sequence continues at coordinate 75,028 of NW_019943087.1, forward strand.
TACGCCGCTAACTCAGCTAGCCATTTTCACATCCCGTTACAATACCCCCTTTCAACGCTCCTCCTTTTTTCCGCAGCAACCAGTGATCCGGGTCACAGCTCATGTAACAGTTAAAAAATAACTTTAGTAGTCCGGCTGCCCCGGACCCGGGCGTTCGAACGCAGGACCTCTGCCACACATCGACAACAGTCCCCACGAAGCGTCGTTACCCCATCGCTCCACAAAAGCCGCGGCTCTTGCAGAGCAAGGGGAAACCCTACTTAGTCTCAGAGCAAGTGACGTACTGATTGAAACGGCTAACTGGCGTACCCGCCTAACTAGCTAGCCATTTCACATCCGTTAAGCACTAGCAATGGTGAGGCAGGACACTTTGACCCACAGTAGCAATGGTGAGCAGGACACTTTGACCGACAGTAGCATGGTGAGGCAGGAACACTTTGCGCACAGTAGCATGTTGAGGCAGGACACTTTGACCCACAGTAGCCATGGTGTTGAGCAGAACACTTTTGACCACCGTAGCAGGTGAGCCCGGCCATTTGACGCCCACCAGTAGCATTGGTGAGCAGGACACTTTGACCCAACAGCTAGCATGGTGAGCAAGGACACTTGTGACCCACAGTAGCATGGTGAGCAGGACCTTTGAACGCCAACAGTAGCAAATGCTACTGTGGGTCAAAGTGTCCTGCTCACCATGCTACTGTGGGTCAAAGTGTCCTGCTCACCATGCTACTGTGGGTCAAAGTGTCCTGCTCACACTATGTAGCTTTTGATAAGGATGAGTATTGTGTTTCTAATTGACTGGGTATGACAGAGACAGAGCCTGTATGAATCACTGGTTTGGAGTTCAGGTTATGTTGTTGTTGTTGTTGGGTACCCTGGCGATGGGGATGGCTGCGGCGAGGTTAGTGAGGTCTGAGGTCTTTTTCCTAGCCACCGTGCTTCTACACCTGCATTGCTTGCTGTTTGGGGGGTTTTAGGCTGGGTTTCTGTACAGCACTACAGTGGGAGTGGTCTGGCTCTGGGGGGCGGGGTTAGTGTTGTCTGGTGGGAGTGATTTGGTTCTGGGGGCAGGGTTAGTGTTGTCTGGTGGGAGTGGTCTGGTTCTGGATGTGTGGTGTTTATTGAGGTCTGACTAGCTGGTGGGAGTGGTCTGGGTCAGGTCTGGTCTTTCTGTTGAACGCTGGCCAAGCACAAGGGAACATGAAAACAACTGACTAATCTAAGTCACGGCCAGATCATCGTACTGTCTCTGATATATAGCCATTCCAGTYGAGGCTCCTCAGAGGAAGGAGGGGAACATCCTCCTCAGGGAATTTCATAAAAATAAAAATATTGAAACATTTAAAAGTTATCCTTTTTAGATAAAACTATACTATATATAGTGACGTCACCAAATAATTAATTAAAACACACTATTTTGTAAATTAGGTCTACAGTAGCCTCAACAGAACTCTGTAGGGTAGCACCATGGTGTAGCCAGAGGACAGCTAGCTTCCGTCCTCCTCTGGGTACATTGACTTCAATACAAAACCTAGGAGGCTCTTGGACATCGTACTGTCTCTGTCTGATAATATATCCACTAGTACTTCACATCGTACTGTCTCTGTCTGATAATATATCCACTAGTACTTCACATCGTACTGTCTCTGTCTGATAATATATCCACTAGTACTGCACATCGTACTGTCTCTGTTCTGATAATAATATCCCTAGTACTGCCAACATCGTACCGTCTCTTGTCTGATAATCAAGTGCATCATACTCGGATAACTGAAGTCAGTGGTCAGAAACACTCAAACTCAAGGTTTACAAGATTCAAGACCTGTTACTCCAATCCTGTTTACCGTCCAACCTGTTACCTTAACCTGTTACCTCCAACGCCCAACCTGTTACCCAGCTCCAACCTGTTACCCCGATCCAACCTGTTACCTCCAACCTGTTACCTCCAACCTGTACCTTCAACCTGTTACCTCCAACCTGTTACCCTCAACCTGTTACCTCCACCTGTTACCACTCTCCAACCTGTTACCGCTCCAACCACCTGTTTTCCTCCCAACCTGTTACCTCAACCTGTACCTGTTACCTACGTTCCAACCTGTTACCTCCAACCTGTTAAGCCGCCAACCTGTTCCCAGCTCTCGCAAAACCTGTTACCTCCGAACGCTGTACCTCCAACCTGTTTACCTGTTACCTTCCACCTGTTACCTTCAACCTGTTACCTCCAACCTGTTACCTGTTACCTCCAACCTGTTATCCCCTCCAACAATGTTACCTTCCAACCTGTTTACCTCCAACCTGTTACACCTCCAACCTGTTACCTCCACCTGTTACCTCAACTGTTACCTCCCAACCTGTTATCCCTCCAACCTGTTAGCCTCCAAGCTCGTACCCGTCAACTGTTACCGTCGCAACCTGTTACCTCCAACGTTTTAGCCATCCAACCTTTACCTTCCAAACCTGTTTTACTGTACTCCAACCTGTTACCTCCAACCTGTTAACCTCCAACCTGTACCTCCAACCTGTTACCTGTTACCTCCACCTGTTACCTTCCAAACCTGTTACCTCCAACCTGTTACCTGTACCTGTTACCTCCAACACTGTTACCTCCAACCTGTTACCTCCAACCTGTTACCTCCAACCTGTTAGCCTCCAACCTTGTACCGTGTACCTGTTACCGTCAACTGTTACTTGTTACCTGTTACCCCAACCTGTTACCTCCAACCTGTTACCTCCCAAAACCTGTTTTACTCCAACCTGTTTACCCTCCAACCTGTTACCTGTTACCTGTTACCCTCCAACGACTGTTACCTGTTACCTGTTACCTCCAACCTGTTCAACCTTCAACCTTTACCTGTTACCTCCAACCTGTTACCTGTTCCTTCAACCTGTTACCTCCAACCTCCAACCTGTTTCCACCTGTTACCTCAACGTGTAGCCTGTTACCTCAACCTGTTACCTGTTACCATTCAACCTGGTTACCATCCAACCTGCCAACCTGTTACCCTGTTACCTCCACCTGGTTACCGTGTTACCTCCAACCTGTTACCTCCCAACCTGTCTCACCGGACTTCAACGCTTTTTATACCTGTTTCACGTACCGTCCAACACTGTTACCTCCAACCTGTTATGTTACCGTCCAACCTTTACCGTTCCCCAACCGTCTCCAACCTGTTTACTCCAATGTTACCGTACCAACCTGTTACCTTCATCATCCAACCTGTTGTACGCCCTCCAACCTGTTACCTGTTACCTCCAACCTGTTACCTCCAACCTGTTACCTCCAACCTGTTACCTCCAACCTGTTACCTTCATTCATCCATTTGTTTCTACGTTTTACATTTGAGTAATTTAACAGATGCTCTTATCCAAAAAGACTTAGTCAGTACAGTCATCTCCAGATAGCTAGGTGAGACAACCACATATCACAGTCATAGTCAGTACATTTTTCCTCAAATAAGTTATGGTACGCTTCAGATTATTTTTGTTGTTGTTGTGCTGAAATATTTTTTTTTAACCTAAATTCGTAGAGTACAAAGACATCTAAATATATAAATGAATATACCACTAACTCCAAATGTCTGTCAGGTAGATGTAACTGAAAAAATAGTAACCTGTTGTGGGACAACAGTTGAGGTTTACCACAGTGTACTTCTTTACAGACTGTGTGGTCGTTGTCCACTGACCGTAATAAAAAAGCGAGGGAGGAAGAGGKACGGAAGCGTTGGATGATCCTGCCACTTCCCACTACAAGGCCTTACTGTTTCCTCTCCCCAGGCTGGGCTCAGCGGGCCGGCTGGCAGGCAGTACTGCTCATTCACATCTCTCTCTGTCTCCATTCACTGCTCTGATCGGCGCTCTGTGTTGCTTACATTTCTCAGTATTAAGACAAAAAGGCTGATTTCCTACACACACAGCTTAAGCCTTAATCCTGAACTAAAACCGGGCTATCGACTAAATGAATGATATCCCACATGTTGTTCAGTCATAGTATGTAGAAAACACTGTCGTATACAGCATCTTTCTGGGTTCAGGGCTGTGAGGCTTCTACTTCCAAGAGGAAATCATCTTGATAATAGTGAAACCAGCCTGTAACCTGGATAGGATCCAACACTGTTGGCGTTAGCCTCCACCTCCCCAAAAAACAGTGCCTCGGTACGAGCCTCCCCTCCCACCTCTTCTGTTGTATCTGGCATCATCTCATAAACATGTCTGTTCACATTGGGCCTTGCCACATTCCAGACTGATCATATCACCTGGTTGATGCTTCTACCGGACTGACCATATCACCTGGTTGATGCTTCTACTCTGCCAGACTGATCATATCACCTGGGGGCAGAGTAGAACCACAACCAGGTGATATGATCAGTCCGGCAGAGTAGAACCAGGTGAATATGATCAGTCTGGCAAGAGTAACACCACAACCAGGTGATATGATCAATCCGGCAGAGTAGCAACCAGGTGATATGATCAGTCTGGCAGAGTAGAACCACAACCAGGTGATATGATCAGTCCGGCTAGAAGGAACAGCCACCAACCAGGTGATATGATCAGTCTGGCAGATAGAACCACCAACCAGGTGATATGATAGTCTGGTAGAAACACCAACCAGGTGATATGATTCAGTCCCGGTAGAACCACCACCAGGTGATATGATCAGTCTGGCAGAAATCAACCAGGTGATATGATCAGTCTGGCAGAGTAGAACCAGGTGATATGATCAGTCTGGAGAGTAGAACCACCAACCAGGTTGATATGATCAGTCTGGCAGAGTAGAACCAGGTGATATGATCAGTCCGGCAGAGTAGAACCATCAACCAGGTGATTATGATCAGTCGCAGAAGTAGAAACCATCAACCAGGTGATATGATAAGTCTGACAGAGTAGAACCAGGTGATATGATCAGTCTGGCAGAGTAGAAGCATCAACCAGGTGATATGGTCAGTCCGGTAGAAGCATCAACCAGGTGATATGATCAGTCTGGCAGAACCATCAACCAGGTGATATGATCAGTCTGGCAGAGTAGAACCAGGTGATATGATCAGTCTGGCAGAGTAGAACCACCAACCAGGTGATATGATCAGTCTGGCAGAGTAGCAACCAGTGATATGATCAGTCGGCAGAGTGAACCAAACCAGGTGATATGATCAGTCTGGCAGAGTAGAACCAGGTGATATGATCAGTCGGGCAGAGTAAACAAAGGTGATATGGTCAGTCCGGAGGTAGAATCAACCAGTGATATGTAGTCTGACAGAGTAGAACCAGGTGATATGATCAGTCTGGCAAGAGTAGAAGCATCAACCAGGTGATATGGTCAGTCCGCAGAGTAGAAACCATCAACCAGCGTGATATGATAGTCTGACAGAGTAGAACCAGGTGATATGATCAGTCTGGAGAGTAGAACATCAACCAGGTGATATGGTCAGTCCGGTAGAAGCATAACCAGGTGATATGATCAGTCTGGAATGTGGCAAGGCCCATGTGAACAGACATGTTTATGAGATGATGCCAGATACAACAGAAGAGGTGGGAGGGGAGGCTCGTACCGAGGCACTGTTTTTTGGGGAGGTGGAGGCTACGCCACAGTGTTGGATCCTATCAAGGTTACTGGCCTGGTTTCACGAAATCAAACATAGTTCAAAAAAAACAACTGAAAGATAGAAGCCTACAACACCGAAAACTCCACAAAAAAGAATCTTACAAGAAGTAACGTTCACATACAAATACGAACACAAAAAAACATGTGGGATACCACACCCTAGCGAAAGCATCACGTTAAATTTCAAGATTAAGCATTAAGGTTGGAAATCAGACAACTTGAAACATTAAACTGAGAAATAAAAAAAAAAAAACATTAATCACACAAAACAAAATCAAATAATTCAAAACAATCAAAATCACAACCAACAACAAAAACAAAAACAACAAACACAAACACACAACAAATAACCAACAAACAAAAAAACTAAACACACAAAAAAACCAAAAAAATTCAAAACAAAAAATAAAAACCAAAAAAAAAAAATAACAACAAAAAACAAAAACAAATATAAAATCGAAACCAAAACAAAACAAACAAAAAAAAAAAAAAACAACAACAAAAAGAAACAAACAATCCAAAAAAACAACAAACACAAACATCAACAACAAAACAAATCAATTCACAAACAAAAAAGAACAACAAAAAAAAAAAAACATCCAAAAAACAACCAAAACAAAACAAAAACAATAATCAAACCAACAAAAAAACATCAACAAGCACAGACAAAACAATCAAACAAAAACAAAAACCAAACAAAAAAAAAAACACAAATCAAAATCAAACCAAACAACCAAAAACAACAACATCACAAACACAAAACAACACAAACATCAAAAAACAAACAAAAAGTCAACAAACAACAACACAACAGAAAAAAATCAACAAAAAAAAAAAAAAAAAAAAAACAAACAAAAGAAATCAACAAAAAAAAAACCAAAAAAAGAACACACATAAACAAATGCAATCACAACAACAAACCCAAACCAAAATCAACACCACAAAACAAACACCAACAAAATCAAACAAAACAAAAAAAAGAACAACATCAAAAACAAAAAACAAACAAACAAAGAAAATCAAAAAACAGACAAACAACATCACAAAAAAAACAAAAAAAACAACCAACAAAAAGATCACACACAAAAAAAAAAAAAGTCAAACAGCATCAAAAAACACAACAACAACACACAAAAAAACAAAAACAAACACAACAAAAACATTTCACAACACAAACCAAAAATACAAACACACAAAACAAAAAAACAACACACACACAATCAAACAAAAAAAAACAAAAAAAAAAAGAAAACACACCACAAACAAAAAACAAAAAAAAAAGACAAACACAAACACTCTGTGCACAAAAACCACAGACAAAAAACACACAGATAACAACAACACAAAAAACACACAAGAAAAAAAAATTCAAAAAAACAACACAATCATCAGAACAACCAAAACAAACAAAACAAAAAAAAAAAAAAAAGAAAAAAAATCAAAAAACAACAAAATTCAAGAAAAAAAAACAAAAATAACAACACAAAACAGCAAACAAAAAACACACAAAAAACAACAAAAAAAAGCAACAGTCAAAACAAAAAAAACAATCAAATCAACAACAAAATTTTCACAGAAAAAAAAATAACAACAAACAAAACAAAAACAACACAAAAAATTCAATCAAACAAAAAAACAAACAATCAACAACAAAAAAAATCAGACCAAACAAAAACAACACACAAAACAAAATAAATAAAAACAAACAAAAAACAAACAATCAAAAAAACCACATCAAAAGAAATGTCAAACACAAAAACAAAACAAAACAAAAAACCACACAAAAACACAACACAACACGACCACAATCAAATAATTCACAAAAGTCAACACAAATTCAACATCAACACAAAAAAAACAACCCAAACAGAACAAAGAAACTCAAACAACACAAAAAATAACAAACAAAAACAAAACAAAAAAAAAAACATAACACAAAACAAAAAACCAGACAAAAACAAACCCAAAGCAACAAACAAAAAAACAAAAAAACAATCAAACAAAACACAATCAGAAAAAAAAATCAAAAACACAAAGACAAAAAAAGAACAAACAAATCTAAAGCACATACCAACAAAAAACCAAAACAAAAAAAAAACAAAACAAAAAAACACAAAAACACACAACACAAGCAAACAAAAAAAACGAACAATCAAACAAACAAAACAAAAAAAATCAAAAAAAACACACACAAAAACAAAAAACAAACACAACACAAAAAAGAAAACAAAAAAAAAAAAACACACAAAAATCAACATCAAACAAAACACGATAAAACAAAAAACAAGACAAAACACAAAAACAAACAACAAAACAGCACAAAAAAAAAATCAAAACCAAAAACACAAAAAACAATCAAAACATCAAACAATCAAAACAAAACACAAACAAAGAAACACAAACAAATCCAGAATAAATCAACAATCAAACAACACCAAACAAACAAACAACAAATCATCAACATAAACGAAAAAAACACCAAACAGAAAACACACATCACAAAAAAAAAAATAAAACACAAAAAAAAAGCATCAATCAACACACAAAAAAAACAATTCAAACAAAAACAAAAAACACAA
>NW_019943087.1:83227-86425 GCF_002910315.2 Salvelinus sp. IW2-2015
GGTAGCCTCGTGGTTAAGATCATTGGGCCAGTAACCGGAAGGTCGGTTCAAATCCCTTAGCCGACAAGGTGACAAATCGGTCGATGTGCCCTTGAGCAAGGCACTTTACCCTAATTGCTCTGTTAGTCACTGCGGATAGAGAGTCTGATCAATGACTAAAATGTACATGTAAAAATGTGAAGCTTCTGACACTAAGTGGAACCAGGGAAAAGTCTCTGTGTTTGTGTGTCTGTCAAAGCAGGAACTAGGAGGCGGTCTGGCCTGACCTCGCGAGGGCAAGGACTTCCCAGAGCCTCTCTTGCAAAACAACACCACACTCACATCACTCACACACTCACACACACACACACCACCGGACCCTCTGCAAAACAACCCCACGGCTGGACAAGCAGAACCTGAACAGAACACTGTGGCAACCAAGGGAGGGCAGAGGAAGAGTAGCAGACGAGTAGAACCACCAACCAGGTGATATGATCAGTCTGGCATGAGTAGGAACCACCAACCAGGTGAATGACAGTCCGGTAGAACCACCAACCAGGTGATATGATCAGTCCGGCAGAGTAAAACATCAACCAGGTGATATGATCAGTCTGGCAGAGTAGAAGCAGGTGATATGATCAGTTCTGCAGAGTAGAACCAGGTGATATGATCAGTCCTGGCAGAGTAGAAACCACCACCAGGTGATATGATCAGTCTGGCAGAGTAGTAACCACCAACCAGGTGATATGATCAGATCCGGCTAGAGTAGAACCAGGCTGATATGATCAGTCTGGCAGAGTAGAACCACAACCAGGTGATATGATCAGTCGCGAGCTAGAACCATCAACCAGGTGATATGATCAGTCTGGCAGAAACCATCAACCAGGTGATATGATCAGTCCTGTAGAACCACCAACCAGGTGATATGATCAGTCTGGCCAGAGTAGAACCACCAACCAGGTGATATGATAGTCCGGTAGAACCACCAACCAGGTGATATGATCAGTGCAGAGTAGGAACACTCAACCACGGTGATATGATCAGTCTGGGCAGAACATCAACCAGGTGATATGATCAGTCTGCGGCAGAGTAGAACCGGTGATATGATCAGTCTGGCAGAGTATGAACAACCAGGTGATATGATCAGTCTGGTCCAGAGTAGAAAACCAGGTGATATGATCAGTCTGGCAGAGTAGAACATCAACCAGGTGATATGATCAGTCCGGCAGAGTAGAACCAATCAACCAGGTGATATGATCAGTCTGGCAGAGTAGAACCAACAGGTGATATGATCAGTCTGGCAGAGTAGAAGCCATAAACCATAGGTTGAGTATGGATCAGTCCGGTAGAAGCATCAACCAGGTGATATGATCAGTTCTGGCAGAACCATCAACCAGGTTGATATTGATCAAGTCTGGCAGAGTAGAACCGGTGCATCATGATCAGTCTGGCACGAGTAGAACCACCAAACCAGGGATTATGATCCAGTCTGGCAGAGGTAGCAACCAGGGTCGATTATGATCCAGTCTTGGCAGAGTAGAACTCACCAACCAGTGTGATATGATATCAGTCTGGCAGAGTAGAACCAGGTGACTATGCATTCAGTCGGGCACCCCCAGCAGTGAGAACCATCAACACAGGTTGATATGGTCAGTCCGGCAGAGTAGAACATCAACCAAGGTGATATGATAAGTCTGACAGAGTAGAACCAGCGTGATAATGATCAGTCTGGCAAGAGTAGAAGCCATCAACCAGGTGATATGGTCAGTCCGCAGCAGTAGAACCATCAACCAGCGAATGTAGTGATAGCATGATGATCAGTCTGATCCAGAGCTTAGAAGACTGATCATATCACCTGGTTGGTGGTTCTACTCTGCCAGACTGATCATATCACCTGGTTCTACTCTGCCAGACTGATCATATCACCTGCTTCTACTCTGCCAGACTGATCATATCACCTGGTTGATGGTTTTACTCTGCCGGACTGATCATATCACCTGGTTGGTGGTTCTACCGGACTGATCATATCACCTGGTTGGTGGTTCTACTCTGCCAGACTGATCATATCACCTGGTTGGTGGTTCTACTCTGCTACTCTTCCTCTGCCCTCCCTTGGTTGCCACAGTGTTCTGTTCAGGTTCTGCTTGTCCAGCCGTGGGGTTGTTTTGCAGAGGGTCCGGTGGTGTGTGTGTGTGTGAGTGTGTGAGTGAGTGTGAGTGTGAGGTGTTGTTTTGCAGAGAGGCTCTGGGAAGTCCTTGCCCTCCGAGGTCAGGCCAGACCGCCTCCTAGTTCCTGCTTTGACAGACACACAAACACAGAGACTTTTTCCCTGGTTCCACTTAGTGTCAGAAGGCTTCACATTTTTACATGTACATTTTAGTCATTGATCAGACTCTCTTATCCGCAGTGACTAACAGGAGCAATTAGGGTAAAGTGCCTTGCTCAAGGGCACATCGACCGATTTGTCACCTTGTCGGCTAAGGGATTTGAACCGACCTTCCGGTTACTGGCCCAATGATCTTAACCACGAGGCTACCGGCCGCCCTGTCAGTTTGTAGACTGGGGAGGTTTTGTGACCGACCAGTCATGTCTGTGTCATGTCAGCATAACATTAGTTTGTTCTTGGTAGAAAGGTCCCACTTTAGGGGGTGAATCTATAGATTAGGATCTGGAATCATATAGGTTATGGCTATTGGTATTTATTGATAGGAAAATCCTATCTTTCCAATGATATGCTGTATTTTGGGTAGAAAGCAAAATGTGTGAATGGTGTAAATTGCTTGTGCCATTGTTAGTGAAAGATGTGTGACTGACAGGATGTGTGATTGACAGGATGTGTGACTGACAAGATGTGTGACTGACAAGATGTGTGACTGACAAGATGTATGGTTTAATGTAGTGCACTACATAGGGAATAGGGTCCCCTGGTCTAAAGTAGTGCACTACATAGGGAATAGGGTGCCCTGGTCTAAAGTAGTGCACTACATAGGGAATAGGGTGGCCCCTGGTTCTAAAGTTAGTGCACTACATAGGGAATAGGGTGCCCTGGTCTAAAGTAGTGCACTACATAGGGAATAGGGTGCCCCTGGTCTAAAGTACATGCCAACTACATAGGGAATAGTGTGCTCCGGTCTAACGTAGTGCACTACATAGGGAATAGTGTGCCAATTTGGACAAAGGTAGTCTTTTTAGCACAGGTCACAATATCCTGTCTTTGCC
>NW_019943087.1:87504-93069 GCF_002910315.2 Salvelinus sp. IW2-2015
ATGCCAACTTCACCTGCGGATGGAGGCACAGCGACAGTTCCCATGGATCAGATCCACAACCATTCCCTACAACAGTGTACACCCAAACGGAACCCTATTCTCTTATTAAGCTGGCATCCCAAATGGTACCATTCTTTTTAGTGTCCAAATGGTACCATTATTCCTTATATATGTTATTACTTTTGACCAGAACCTACGGGAGTTAGGGTGCCATTGGGGACGCAGCCTTGACCAGTGCTTGTGTTTACCTGACCATCTAAACCAGTGTTGTTGTTTACCTGAACCATCTAAACAGTGTTGTTGTTTACCTGAGCCATCTAACAGTGCTCGTTGTTTACCTGAACCATCTAACCAGTGCTGTTGTTTACCTGAACCATCTAAACAGTGCTGTTGTTTACCCTGAAACCATCTAAACCAGTGCTGTTGTTTACCTGACATCTAAAACCAGTGCTGTTGTTTAAAGCATGACCATCTAAACCAGTGTGTGTTTACCTGTACCATCTAAACAGTGTCTGTTGTTTACCTGAACCATCTAAACCAGTGCTGTTGTTTACCTGAACGCATTCTAAACCAGTGCTGTTGTTTACCTGAACCATCTAAAACCAGTGCTGTTGTTTACCTGAACCATCTAACCAGTGTGTGTTACCTGACCATCTAAACCAGTGCTGTTGTTTTACCTGAACCATCTAAACCAGTGCGTTGTTTACCTGAACCATCTAAACCAGTGCTGTTGTTACCTGAACCATCTAAACCAGTGTTGTTGTTTACCTGAACCATCTAAACCAGTGCTGTTGTTGTACCTAGCCATCTAAACCAGTGTTGTTGTTTGACTCGAACCCATCTAAAGCAGTGCTGTTTGTTTACCTGAACATGCTAGCCCAGTGTTGTTGTTTCTGCAGATAAAAATTAGATCCATTGATTATTCTCCTATGACGTCGCTTTAATACAGGGGCCCTGGCTGCAGGGTTACCATGAGTCTGCTTTAATAACGGGCCTGGCTGGCAGGGTTACCATGACGTCTGCCTTTACTAACGGGACCTGGCTGGCAGGGTTACCATGAGTCTGCTTTAATAACGGGCCCTGGCTGGCAGGGTTACCATGACGTCTGCTTAATTACGGCCTGACTGGCAGGTTACAGACGTCTGCTTCAATAACGGGCCGTGGCTGGCAGGGTTACCATGACGTGTCTGCTTTAATAACGGGACCTGGCTGGGCAGGGTTACCATGACGTCTGCTTAATAACGGGCCTGGCTGGCAGGGTTACCATCGACGTCTGCTTTAATAACGGGCCCTGGCTGGCAGGGTTACCATGACGTCCTGCTTTAATAACGGGCCCTGGCTGGCAGGGTTCCCATGACGTCTGCTTTAATCCGGCCCTGCTGCAGGGTTACCATGAAGTTGCTTCAATAACGGGCCCTGGCTGGCAGGGTTACATGACGTCTGCTTTAATTACCGGCCCCTGGCTGGCGGGTACCATGAGTCTGCTTTAATAACCGGCTCGGCTTTCAGGGTTATCATGTTCTGTTAATGTTATATTAGACATTTAGAAACCCCTAACATGATGTGTTGGGTGAGATGCAGGGTAAGAGGACAAGAAAGGCCCTCGGTCTACAGTAAGGTTCGTACCTGTGCATCAGCCCCTCACTATGTGTCAGTATGTTTACATGCCACAGGATTTCGCTAGAGGCAATAGCTAAGTGGGTGGTGGTGGTTAGTCCCCTATTTACGGGAGGCTTTTTATTGGCCGAGCCCAACCGCTCGCTGTAACAACATTTTCAGGTTTTGGCAGCTGAGCTGGTCCTGTCGAGATCATTTCGTAGCAGCAGGATGATTACTTCGTCCCAAATAATCCTATTCTCTACATGGTGCCCTATGGGCCCTGGTCAAAAGTAGTGCACTAATATAAGGAATATTGTGCCATGTTGACGAAAACGTTGTCTTGATATTAAATAAGCTTCGGTATGACACAGTGGGATGAGATCACTGGTGTAGGTGGTTTCACATCAGGCCTTTACTGATAGAATGTATGATAGGGGTTTCACAGCAGGGCTTTTATATAATGTGTAGACAGGGGGTTTCACCACAGGCCTATATAATGTAGATCGGGGTTTCACATCAGCTTTATAATGAATGTAGATAGGGGGTTTCACATCAGGCCTTCATATAATGTAAGTAGGGGGTTCACAGCAGGCCTTATATAATGTAGATAGGGGGTTTTCACATCAGGCCTTTATATAATGTAGATAGGGGGTTTCACATCAGGTTCTTATATAATGTAGATAGGGGTTTCACATCAGGCCTTTATATAATGTAGATAGGGGGTTTCACATCAGGCCTTTATATAATGTAGATAGGGGGTTTCACATCAGGCCTTTATATAATGTAAATAGGGGGTTTTACATCAGGCCTTTATATAATGTAGATAGGTGGTTTCACCAGCAGCCCTTTATATAATGTATAGATAGGGGGGTTTCACATCAGGCCTTTATATAATGTAGATAGGGGGTTTACACTCAGGCCTTTAATATAATGTAATAGGGGGTTTCAGCATCAGGCCTTTATATAATGTAGATACGGGTTTCACATCAGGCCTTTATATAATGTAGATAGGGTTTCACATCAGGCCTTTATATGTAAGATAGTAGGGGGTTCACATCAGGCTTTATATAATGTAGAATAGGGGAGAGAGCCTTATATAATGTAGATACGGGGGTTCTACAGCAGGCCTTAATAGAATGTAGATAGGGGGTTCTCACATCAGGCCTTTATATAATAAATAGGGGGTTTCACATCAGGCCTTTTATAATGTAGGATACGGGGTTTCACATCAGGCCTTTATATAATGTGATAGGGGGGGGGGGTGTTCACATCAGGCCTTATATAATGTAGATAAGGGGTTTCACATCAGGCTTATATTAATGGAGATAGGGGGTTTCACATCGAGGCCTTTATATATGTAGATAGGGGGTTTCACATCAGGCCTTTATATGACAGTTAGATTAGGGGGTTTCAACAGCAGGCCTTTATATAGTATGTAGATAGGGGGTTTCACATCAGGCCTTATATATAATGTAGATAGGGGGTTTCACATCAGGCCTTTATAGAATGTAGATAGGGGTTTCACATCAGGCCTTTATAGAATGTAGATAGGGGGTTCCACATCAGGCATTTATATAATGTAGAATAGGGGGGGTTCACATCAGGCCTTATATAATCTGTAGATAGGGGGTTCACATCAGGCCTTTATATATGTAAATAGGGGTTCACATCAGGCCTTTATATAATGTAGATAGGGGGGTTCACATCAGCTTTATAGAATGTAGATAGGGGTTTCACATCGGCCTTAATAAAAATGTAGATAGGGGGGGGGGTTCACATCAGGCCTTTATATAATGTAAGTGGGTTCACCTAGGCTTTATAGAATGTAGATAGGGGGTCACATCAGGCATTTATATATGTAGAAAGGGGGGTTTCACATCAGGCCTTTATATAAGTGAATAGGGGTTTTCACATCAGGCTTTTAGAATTAGAAGGGGGGGGTCAAATCAGGCCTTTATATAATGTAGATAGGGGGGTTCACATCAGGCCTTTATAGAATGTAGATAGGGGGTTTCACATGCAGGCCTTTATAGAATGTAGAAGGGGGGGGTTCACATCAGCCTTTTATAGTAAGGTAGAATGTAGATAGGGGGTTTCACATCAGGCCTTTATATAATGTAGATAGGGGGTTTCACATCAGGCCTTTATAGAATGTAGATAGGGGGTTTCACATCAGGCCTTTATATAATGTAGATGGGGGGTTTCACATCAGGCCTTTATATAATGTAGATAGGGGGTTTCACATCAGGCCTTTATAGAATGTAGATGGGGGGTTTCACAGCAGGCCTTTATATAATGTAGATAGGGGGTTTCACATCAGGCCTTTATATAATGTAGATAGGGGGTTTCACATCAGGCCTTTATATAATGTAGATAGGGGGTTTCACATCAGGCCTTACCAAAAAGAGGAGGAGACTTACATTATATAAAGGCCTGATGTGAAACCCCCCTATACATTACTATAAAGGCCTGTGTGAAACCCCCTATCTACATTCTATAAAGGCCTGATGTGAAACCCCTATCTACATTATATAAAGGCCTGATGTGAACCCCCTATCTAACATTATATAAAGGCCTGATGGTGAAACCCCTATCTACTTATATAAAGGCTGATGTGAAACCCCCTATCTACATTATATAAAGGCCTGATGTGAAACCCCTATCTACATTTATAAAGCCTGATGTGAACACCCCTATCTACATTATATAAAGGCCTGATGTGAAAACCCCATCTACATTATATAAAGGCTGATGTGAACCCCCTATCTACATTATATAAAGGCCTGATGTGAAACCCCTATCTACATTATATAAAGGCTGATGTGAAACCCCCTATCTACATTATATAAGGCTGATGTGAAACCCCATATCTACATTATAAAGGCCTGATGTGAAACCCCTATCTACATTATATAAAGGCTGATGTGAAACCCCCTATCTACATTATATAAAGGCCTGATGTGAAACCCCTATCTACATTCTATAAAGGCCTGATGTGAAAACCCCTATCTACATTATAAAGCCTGATGTGAAACCCCCTATCTACATTATATAAAGGCTGATGTGAAACCCCCTATCTACATTATATAAAGGCCTGATGTGAAACCCCTATCTACATTCTTAAAGGCCTGATGTGAAACCCCCTATCTACATTATATAAAGCCTGATGTGAAACCCCCTATCTACATTATATAAAGGCCTGATGTGAAACCCCCTATCTACATTTATAAAGGCCTGATGTGAAACCCCCTATCTTTACATCTATAAAGGCTGATGTGAAACCCCTATCTACATTCTATAAAGGCCTGATGGAAACCCCCTATCTACATTCTATTAAAGGCCTGATGTGAACCCTATCTACATTCTAAAAGGCCTGATGTGAAACCCCCTATCTACATATATAAAGGCCTGATGTGAACCCCCTATCTACATTATATAAAGGCCTGATGTGAAACCCCCTATCTACATTATATAAAGGCCTGATGTGAAACCCCCCTATCTACATTATAAAAGCCTGAGTGAAACCCCCTATCTACATTATATAAAGGCCTGATGTGAAACCCCTATCTACATTATATAAAGGCCTGATGTGAAAACCCCCTATCTACATTATATAAAGGCTGATGGAACCCTATCTACATTATATAAAGGCTGATGTGAAACCCCCTATCTACATTATATAAAAGGCCTGATGTGAAACCCCCTATCTACATTATATAAAGGCCTGATGTGAAACCACCTATCTACATTATATAAAGGCCTGATGTGAAACCCCCTATCTACATTATATAAAGGCCTGATGTGAAACCCCTCTATCTACATTATATAAAGCTGTGTGAAACCCCCTATCTACATTATATAAAGGCCTGCGTGAAACCCCCATCTACATTATATAAAGGCCTGTGTGAAACCCCCTATCTACATTCATATAAAGGCCTGATGTGAACCCCCTATCTACATTTATAA
>NW_019943087.1:99505-107005 GCF_002910315.2 Salvelinus sp. IW2-2015
TCTGGTCTGCTGAGCTGGCTACAGCTCCAGAAGTTCAGTAACACAGCAGTCTGTTATGTATCTGGTCTGCTGAGCTGGCTACAGCTCCAGAAGTTGGTCTTTCCTGCACTGGCACTGGTCTTCTCTTACGAGCTCTGGCTTTGCTGATAGCTGCGTTGTTAAGGACTCATGTTCTTACTGCGACTGTGATATGTAGCCGTCTCACCTAGCTAATGCACTAATTGTAAGCCACTCTGGATAAGAGCTTCTTTATTTTATATGACTAACATGTAAAACTTCTTCATCCGCTCCAGAGCAAGGCTGTAGAGCATGTCATAGCCCTCTCTAGCTGGGAAATATCTTTTAAGAACTGGGACACCCAAGCGATGTGTTATAAGATCAGTCAACCGGTATACGCCTCCAACAAGCTCTGTCAGCTCTGTCGGTATCACGTGTGTCTCTGTTTGTAATACTCCTCCAGGAACTCTGCTCAGCCCAGGCAACGTGTACTGCATGGGATTCAGTGACAGCTCCTACTGTAAACACACCTGAGATCTGAATCAACAAGGTTCCCTCTGTCCCCTTGAGATCTGCACATTTTTTAGAAACATTTAAAAACACCTCCTTGAGAAAAGGAAAGTATAAAGTTMAATAGAAACACCACGCTGGAAATGTGAAATGATGGACAAAGATTGATCTCATTAGAAGATGGATTGAACATGAAGTTAAAAGAAAATCTTTCATAACGTCTTCATAAGGACTACAAAACAGGAACTGTACATTCACATGAAGTATTTATGAAGAGGAAAACCCCTGGTCCTTGTTATAGCTACGGTGATGCCGGGCGTGATAAAGACCCTTTYCTTGGTCAACATCGTACACTGAACAAGAAATATAAACGCAACAATTTCATAGATTTTACTGAGTTACAGTTCATATAAGGAAAGCAGTCAATGGAAATAAATTCATTAGGCCCTGATCTATGGATTTCACATGACTAAGGAAGACAGATATGCATCTATTGGTCACAGATACCTTAAAAAATCTAATAAAAAGTTAGGGGCCTGGATCAGAAAAACACTCAGTATTTGAGTTGATCAGGCTGTTGATTTGTGGAATGTTGTCCTACTCCTCTTCAATGGCTGTGCGAAGTTGTTGGATATTGGCGGGAACTGGAACACGATGTYGTACACGTCGATCCAGAGCATCCCAAACATGCTCAATGGGTGACATGTCTGACTATACAGGCCATGGATAAACTGGGACATTTTTCAGCTTCCAGGAATTGTGTACAGATCCTTGTGACACGGGGCCATGGAATATTATGCTGAAACATGAGGTGATGGCGGCTGATGAATGGCACGACAATTGGCCTCAGGAACTCGTCACGGTATCTCTGTGCATTSAAATTACCATCRATAAAATGCAATTGTGTTCATTGTCTGTAGCTTATGTCTGCCCCATACCATAACCCCACCGCCGCCACCACGGGGCACTCTGTTCACAACGTTCACATCAGCAAACCGCTCGCCCACACAACACCATACACGTGATCTGCGGTTGTGAGGCCAGTTGGACGTACTATCAAATTCTCTAAAACAGTGTTGGAGGCGGCTTATAGTAGAGAATTGAACATTCAATTATCTGGCAACTCCCTCAACTGGAGGCATCTGTGGCATTGAGTTGTGTGACAAAACTGCACATTTTTAGAGTGGCCTTTTATTGTCCCCAGCACAAGGTGCACCTGTGCAATGATCATGATGTTTAATCAGCTTCTTGATATGCCACACCTGTCAGGTGGATCCATTATCTTGGCAAGGGAGAAATGCTCACTAACAAAGGATGTAAACACATTTGTACACAACATTTGAGAGATAATATTTTTGTGCRTATTTAACATTTCTGGGATCTTTTATTTTCAGCTCATGAAACAATGGGACCAACACTTTACATGTTGCGTCTATATTTTTGTTAAGGAAGCTCCCAATGACCTAATGTTATGTTTACTCGGTTGTGTTTGGGAGTGGTTACTTTGGCTACTCTTCAGCTGATAGGGGTGTGGCTCCTTGCTTATAAACAGTGTCTCTGAAACATTGTGTTGTTGTTGTTGTTGTTGTTGAGGTGAGACTGAAGCCCAGACACAGGCAGGCATGCCCGACAAAAACAGGCAAACAGACAAAAGTAAAGACAGACAGGTAGACAGACAGACAGACAGACAGACATCTGCTTTTTCTCCACTTCCTGACAAACAATTCTTTGTCCCTGTCTGCTTCTCTCTCTATCTTTCCCTCTCTGTCACGCTCTCTCAAGCTCTCTCTCTGTTTCTGGTCTCTGTGTCACTCTCACTCAGTTTTGACACACACCCCCACACACACACACACACACACTAGAGCAGATGGTGGAGAGAAGGCAGAGGAGGAAATGACAGAGTTCTGATTAAAGATAATTCTCCTGTTAGTCAAACTGTTAGGGTGGGCTGAGATGAATGAACCAGGCCCCTCTCTCTGCCCTCTCTCTGCCCTCTCTCTGCCCTCTCTCTGCCCTCTCTCTGCCCTCTCTCTGCTCTCTCTTTTCCTTCTCTCTTCATTCTCTCTTCCCTCTCTCTGCCCTCTCTCTTCCCTTGACTCTCACGCCAGATTTACCAGTCTGTATAGAGGACCAGACTCTCACGCCAGATTTACCAGTCTGTATAGAGACCAGACTTACGCCAGTTTACCAGTCTGTTAGAGACCAGACTCCACTCCAGATTTACCAGTCTGTATAGGAGACGCAGACTGCTGACTCTCAGCAGACTGCTTGATAATATGGTCCTATCTCCTGTGTTGTTAATGTAGGACAGATAATATGGTCTATCTGCTGTGTTGTTATTTGTAGGAAGGATAATATGGTCTTATCTGCTGTGTTGTTAAGTAGGACGGATAATATGGTCTATCTGCTGTGTTTGTTAATGTAGGATGTATAATATGGTCCTATCTGCTGTGTTGTTAATGGTAGGAAGGATAATATGGTCTTATCTGCTGTGTTGTTAATGTAGGAGGTAATATGGTCTCTATCTGCTGTGTTGTTAATGTAGGAAGGATAATATGGTCTTATCTGCTGTGTTGTTAATGTAAGGAATGGTCTTATCTGCTGTGTTTATGTAGGAGATAATATGGTCCTATCTGCTGTGTTGTTAATGTAGGAAGGATAATATGGTCTTATCTGCTGTGTTGTTAATGTAGGAAGGATAATATGGTCTTATCTGCTGTGTTGTTATGTAGGAAGGATAATATGGTCTTATCTGCTGTGTTGTTAATGTAGGACGGATATATGGTCTTATCTGCTGTGTGTTAATTAGGAAGGATAATATGGTCTATCTGCTGTGTTGTTAATGTAGGAAGGATATATGGTCTTATCTGCTGTGGTTGTTAATGTAGGAGATAATATGGTCCTATATGCTGTGTTGTTAATGTAGGAAGGATAATATGGTTTATCTGCTGTGTTGTTAATGTAGGAAGGATAATATGGTCTTATCTGCTGTGTTGTTAATGTAGGAGGATAATATGGTCCTTATCTGCTGTGTTGTTAATGTAGGAAGGATAATATGGTCTTATCTGCTGTGTTGTTAATGTAGGAAGGATAATATGGTCTTTCTGCTGTGTTGTTAAGTGGAGGTAATATGGTTTATCTGCTGTGTTGTTAATGTAGGAGGATAATATGGTCTTATCTGCTGTGTTGTTAATGTAGGAAGGATAATTATGGTCTATCTGCTGTGTTGTTAATGTAGGACGGATAATATGGTCTATCTGCTGTGTTGTTAATGTAGGAAGGATAATTGGTCTTATCTGCTGTGTTTTAATCTAGGAGGATAATATGGTCTTATCTGCTGTGTTGTTAATGTAGGAAGGATAATATGGTTTATCTGCTGTGTTGTTAATCTAGGAAGGATATAGGTCTATCTGCTGTGTTGTTAATGTAGGAAGGATAATATGGTCTTATCTGCTGTGTTGTAATGTAGGAAGGATAATATGGTCCTATCTGCTGTGTTGTTAATGTAGGAAGGATAATATGGTCTTATCTGCTGTGTTGTTAATGTAGGAAGGATAATATGGTCTTATCTGCTGTGTTGTTAATGTAGGGGATATATGGTCTATCTGCTGTGTTGTTAATGTAGGAAGGATAATATGGTCTTATCTGCTGTGTTGTTAATGTAGGAAGGATAATATGGCTTATCTGCTGTGTTGTTAATGTAGGAGGATAATATGGTCTTATCTGCTGTGTTGTTAATGTAGGAAGGATAATATGGTCTTATCTGCTGTGTTGTTAATGTAGGAAGGATAATATGGTCCTATCTGCTGTGTTGTTAATGTAGGAGGATAATATGGTCTTATCTGCTGTGTTGTTAATGTAGGAAGGATATATGGTCTTATCTGCTGTGTTGTTAATTAGGAGGATAATATGGCTTATCTGCTGTGTTGTTAATGTAGGAAGGATAATATGGTCTTATCTGCTGTTTGTTAATAGGAGGATAATATGGTTTTCTGCTGTGTTGTTAATGTAGGAAGGATAATATGGTCTTATCTGCTGTGTTGTTAATGTAGGAAGGATAATATGGTCTTATCTGCTGTGTTGTTAATCGTAGGAGGATAATATGGTCTTATCTGCTGTGTGTTAATGTAGGAAGGATAATATGGTCTTATCTGCTGTGTTGTTAATTAGGAAGGATAATATGGTCTTATCTGCTGTGTTGTTAATGTAGGAAGGATAATATGGTCTTATCTGCTGTGTTGTTAATGTAGACGGATAATATGGTTATCTGCTGGTTGTTAATGTAGGAAGGATAATATGGCTTTCTGCTGTGTTGTTAATGTAGGAAGGATAATATGGTCCTTATCTGCTGTGTTGTTAATGTAGGACGGATAATATGGTCTTATCTGCTGTGTTGTTAATGTAGGAGGATAATATGGTCTTATCTGCTGTGTTGTTAATGTAGGAAGGATAATATGGTCTTATCTGCTGTGTTGTTAATGTAGGAAGGATAATATGGTCTATCTGCTGTGTTGTTAATGTAGAAGGATAATATGGTCTTATCTGCTGTTTGTTAATGTAGGAAAGATAATATGTCTATCTGCTGTGTTGTTAATGTAGGAAGGATATATGGTCTATTCTGTGTTGTTAATGTAGGAGGATAATATGGTTTATCTGCTGTTGTTGTTAATGTAGGACGGATAATATGGTCTTATCTGCTGTGTTGTTAATGTAGGAAGGATAATATGGTCTATCTGCTGTGTTGTTAATGTAGGACGGATAATATGGTCCTATCTGCTGTGTTGTTAATGTAGGAAGGATAATATGTCTATCTGCTGTGTTGTTAATGTAGGAAGATATAGGTCCTATCTGCTGTGTTGTTAATGTAGGAGGATATAGGTCTTATCTGCTGTGTTGTTAATGTAGGAGGATAATATGGTCTTATCTGTGTTTGTTAATGTAGGACGGATAATATGGTCCTATCTGCTGTGTTGTTAATGTAGGAGGTAATATGGTCTATCTGCTGTGTTGTTAATGTAGGAAGGATAATATGGTCTATCTGCTGTGTTGTTAATGTAGGAAGGATAATATGGTCTATCTGCTGTGTTGTTAATGTAGGACGGATAATATGGTCTTATCTGCTGTGTTGTTAATTCTAGAAGGATAATATGGTCTTATCTGCTGTGTTGTTAATGTAGAGAGATAATATGGTCTATCTGCTGTGTGTTAATGTAGGACGGATAATATGGTCTTATCTGCTGTGTTGTTAATCTAGGAAGGATAATATGGTTTATCTGCTGTGTTGTTAATCTAGGAGGATAATATGGTCTTATCTGCTGTGTTGTTATGTAGGAAGGATAATATGGTCCTATCTGCTGTGTTTGTCTCCCAGCTGCCTGCTGTATAGAGTCAGTGTTTTGACTGGTGGGAAACCTGAGGAGAAGAATGTGAGTTGCAGAGGGACTAATGTATTCGCTGGACATAAACTCCTGTCCTGTCCTGCCGGACGTTTTTCTTCCTCTCAGCTTTTCTGTTTAACGTCTCTTCACGTGGCTCCCAAATGGCACCTTAGTCCCTATGGGCTCTGGTCAAAAGTAGTGTAGTGTTTAGGGAATAGAGTGCCATTTGGAATGCTGCTTCATATTTGTACTGTATCAGAGGGTACTGGGATGCTGCCACAGCCAGGACAGAGAGACAGACAGAGAGTGAGACAGACAGCTCAGGATCCTCTCACAGCACAGAGAGACAGATACACAGAACAGACAGCTTCTGGATCCTCACACAGCACAGAGAGAGAGACAGACAGCTTCTGGATCCTCTCAAGCAGAGAAGACAGCTGCCCTAATCGCAAGAGAGAGAGACAGACAGCTTCTGGATCCTCTCACAGCACAGAGAGAGAGACAGACAGCTTCTGGATCCTCTCACAGCACAGATTAATGCTACGTCCCAAATAGTACTTTACTGTATATACAATAGTCCACTACGTTTGACCAGCCCTATGGGCCCTATATAGTGCACTACTTTGGACTTGAGCCCATAATAGGGTGCCATTTGGGACACAGACTATATGACAAGAGCCAGAAATAACACACGTGGGCACATTATCCCAGGTACCCCTCTGATCCAGTATAAATATGAAGGCAGCACACAATTTGGTCTGCTTACAGTTGTGTGATTCTCATGAAACCAGTTTTAAAATATCTGTAGAAAATTGAGCTACAAAACCATGATGCATCTGTAAAAATCAACTATCATTCAGAGGACTAACTAAGATGTCTACATTTTGGCAAAGTGTCCTCTTTTAAATAACATTTAATTATTAATTAATTTAGTTACATTTTCCCAGTAACTTTGTACATTGTCACCCCAAATTCTCATTACCGAAATGCGTCCGGATAAATTTCTCTCCCCAAATACAGGTGTGCCAAGCTTGTAGCGTCATGCCCAAGAAGACTCAAGGCTGTAATCGCTGCCAAAGCTGCCAAAGTATTGTGATGTCATTATGGAGTATTGTGATGTCATTATGGGGCATTTGTGATGTCATTATGGGGTATTTGTGATGTCATTATGGGGCATTGTGATGTCATCATGGGGTATTGCGTGTAAATTGATGAGGAAAAAAATTATCTATTTTGGAATAAGGCTGAAATGTAACAAAATGTGATAAAAGTGAAGGGGTCTGAATGCCTTCAGAATGATGTCCTATTCTTCAACACCTCCTTCACCCCACTGAGCCTCCTCCTTACTGAAACAACTCAGTCATTTTCTTTTTCTTCAAATTTTTATAAATATGATTTAATTTCATTATAATTTCATATTTGTAATATTTCAATGTTAGAATTTACTCCGGCCTTTTCACTATTAGAAATTAGAAATTATTAGAAAAAACTATTAGAAATTCTTTTTTGTACTTGTTTTCGGTAATGAGCATATTGTGGAATCAGTTTTTGCTAATGGAAATAGTGTTAAAACACATAATATCTGATAACATTGATAATAGAAGGGTCCTAATCT
>NW_019943087.1:109505-115052 GCF_002910315.2 Salvelinus sp. IW2-2015
TCAGGACGTTTTGGGGCGTTTCAGAACGTTTTGGGGCGTTTTAGGACGTTTTGGGACGTTTTGGGGTTTCACCATGTTTCATCTAAATGTACAGCTGTGTCTCTTCCGCATAGCAGTGAAGGTAACGCATAGTGAAAACAATAGTGGTCCTAAAACTGAACCTTGAGGAACACTGACATTTTACAATTGATGTGTCAGAGGACAAACCATCCACAGAGAACAAACTGATATCTTTCCGACAGATAAGATCTAAACCCGGAAATAACTTGTCCCTGTAGCCCAATTAGGATTTCCAATCTTTCCAAAAATGATGTGGTGATCGATTGTGTCGAAGGTGGTACTAAGGTCTAGGAGCACGAGGACAGATGCAGAGCCTTGGTCTGATGCCATTAAAATGTAATTTACCAAGCGCAGTCTCAGTGCTATGACGGGGTCTAAAACCAGACTGAAGCGTTTCGTATACATTGTTTGTCTTCAGGAAGGCAGTGAGTTGCTGCGCAAAAGTTTTCAGTATTTTTTTTTTTTTTAGATGAATGGGAGATTCTATATAGGCCGATTTTTAGTTTTTTATATTTTTCTGGGTCAAGGTTTGGCTTTTTTCAAGACTGGCTTTATTACTGCCAATTTTAGTGAGTTTTGGTACACATCCGGTGGATAGGGAGCCGTTTATTATGTTCAACATAGGAGGGCCAAGCACAGGAAGCAGCTCTTTCAGTAGTTTAGTTAGAATAGGTTCCAGTATGCAGCTTGAAGGTTTACAGGTCATTTACTATTTTCGTGAATGTGTCAAGAGATACAGGATTAAAAAACTTGAGTGTCACCATTGATCTTATGTCCTGGCAGTTCTGTACAGACTCTGAGTCTTGGAGAAATATGCAGATTCAAAGAGGAGTCCCTAATTTCCTTTCTAATTTATTATAATACATTTTTTTCACCTTTATTTACCAGGTAGGCCAGTTGAGAACAAGTTCTCATTTCAACTGCGACCTGGCCAAGATAAAGCAAAGCAGTTCGACACATACAACAACACAGAGTTACACACATGGAATAAACAAACATACAGTCAATAACACAATAGAAAAAAAGAAAGTCTATATACAGTGTGTGCAAATGGCGTGAGGAGGTAAGACAATAAATAGGCCATAGTAGCAAAGTAATTACAATTTAGCAGATTAACACTGGAGTGATAGATGTGCAGATGATGATGTGCAAGTAGAGATACTGAGGTGCAAAGGAGCAAAAAAAAGTAAATGGAACAATATGGGGATGAGGTAGTTGGATGGGCTATTAACAGATGTGCTGTGTACAGGTACAGTGATCGGTAAGCTGCTCTGACAGATTATGCTTATAGTTAGTGAGGGAGATATAAGTCCTCCAACTTCAGCAATTTTTTGCAATTCGTTCCAGTCATTGGCAGCAGAGAACTGGAAGGAAAGGCGGCCAAAGGGGGTGTTGGCTTTGGGGATGACCAGTGAGATATACCTGCTGGAGCACGTGCTACGGGTGGGTGTTGCTATGGTGACCAGTGAGCTGAGATAAGGCGGAACTTTACCTAGCATAGACTTATAGATGACCTGGAGCCAGTGGGTTTGGCGACGAATATGTAGCGAGGGCCAGCCAACGAGAGCGTACAGGTCGCAGTGGTGGGTGGTATATGGGGCTTTGGTGACAAAAACGGATGGCACTGTGATAGACTGCATACAGTTTGCTGAGTAGAGTGTTGGGAGGCTATTTGGTAAATTAAATCGCAGAAATCGATGGTCAATAGGGGTAGTCAGTTTTACGAGGGTAATGTTTGGCAGCGTGAGTGAAGGAGGCTTTGTTGCGAAATGGGAAGCCGATTCTAGGTTTAATTTTGGATTGGAGATGTTTGATGTGAGTCTGGAAGGAGAGTTTACAGTCTAACCAGACACCTAGGTATTTGTAGTTGTCCACATATTCTAAGTCAGAACCGTCCAGAGTAGTGATGTTGGACGGGCGGGCAGGTGCAGGCAGCGATCGGTTGAAGAGCATGGCATTTAGTTTCTTGTATTTAAGAGCAGTTGGAGGCCACGGAAGGAGAGTTGTATGGCATTGAAGCTCGTTTGGAGGTTTGTTAACAGTGTCCAAAGAGGAGCCAGATGTTTACAGAATGGTGTCGTCTTGCGTAGAGGTGGATCAGAGAATCACCAGCAGCAAGAGCGACATCATTGATGTATACAGAGAAAAGAGTCGGCCCGAGAATTGAACCCTGTGGTACCCCCATAGAGACTGCCTGAGGCCCGGACAACAGGCCCTCCGATTTGACACACTGAACTCTATCAGAGAAGTAGTTGGTGAACCAAGCGAGGCAGTCATTTGAGAAACCAATGCTGTTGAGTCTGCCGATAAGAATACGGTGATTGACAGAGTCGAAAGCCTTGGCCAGGTTGATGAAGACGGCTGCACAGTACTGTCTTTTATCGATGGCGGTTATGATATCGTTTAGTACCTCAGCGTGGCTGAGGTGCACCCGTGACCAGCTCGGAAACCGGATTGCACAGCGGAGAAGGTACGGTGGGATTCGAAATGGTCGGTGATCTGTTTGTTAACTTGGCTTTCGAAGACCTTAGAAAGGCAGGGTAGGATAGATATAGGTCTGTAACAGTTTGGGTCTAGAGTGTTCCCCCCTTTGAAGAGGAGGATGACCGCGGCAGCTTTCCAATCTTTAGGAATCTCGAACGATACGTAGGAGAGGTTGACAGACTGGTAATAGGGGTTGCAACAATGGCGGCAAATCATTTTARAAAGAGAGGGTCCAGATTGTCTAGCCCAGCTGATTTGTATGGGTCCAGGTTTTGCAGCTCTTTCAGAACATCTGCTATCTGGATTTGGGTGAAGGAGAAGCTGGGGAGGCCTGGGCAAGTAGCTGCGGGAGGTGTGGAGCTGTTGGCTGGGGTTGAGGTAGACWGGAGGAAAGCATGGCCAGCCGTAGAGAAAAGCTTATTAAAATTCTCGATTAAAGAAGTTCATGAATTCATCACTGCTGAATTGAAGGCCGTCCTCTCTTGGACAATGCTGCTTTTTAGTTAGCTTTGCGACAGTATCAAAAATCAATTTTGGATCGCTTTTATTCTCTTCAATCATGTTGGAAAAGTAGGCTGAAACGAGCAGCAGTGAGAGGACTCTTCGATATTGCACGGTATTGTCTTTCCAAGCTAGTCGGAAGAGCTTGCTTCAGGGCTCGGGTATTTTCTGTATACCAGCGAGCTAATTTCTTGTGACAAATGTTTTTAGTTTATAGGGGTGCGACTGCATCTAGGATATCATTTTTACACACGATTACATTTAGATCCTCAGTTAGGTGGTTAACTGATTTTTGTACTCCGACACCCTTGGGGTTGGTGGAGGGAGACAGGAAGGGTATCTAGGAATCTATAGTGCGACCTTTGATGCTCCTTGGTTGGGGTCAGAGCAGGTTATTTATTGCGATTGCAAACGTAATAAAATGGTGGTCCGATAGTCCAGGATTATGAGGAAAAACAGTAAGATCCACAACATTTATTCCATGGGACAAAACTAGGTCCAGAGTATGACTGTGGCAGTGAGTAGGTCCAGAGACATGTTGGACAAAACCCACTGAGTCGATGATGGCWYCGAAAGCCTTTTGGAGTKGGTCTGTGGACTTTTCCATGTGAATATTGAAGTCACCATAATTTGAATATTATCTGCCATGACTACAAGATCCAATAGGAATTCAGGGAACTCAGTGAGAAACGCTGTATGTGGCCCAGGAGGCCTGTAAACAGTAGCTATAAAAAGTGATTGAGTAGGCTGCATAGATTTCATGACTAGAAGTATAAAAGATGAAAAACCTTTATTTTATTGAAATTTGCAGTCAAAAATGTTAGCAACACCTCCGCCTTTGCGGGATGCACGGGGGATATTGTCACTAGTGTAACCAGGAGGAGAGGCCTCATTTAACACAGTAAATTCATCAGGCTTAAGCCATGTTTCAGTCAGGCCAATCACAACAAGGTTATCATCAGTGATTAGTTCATTGACTATAACTGCCTTAGAAGTGAGGGATTTAACATTCAGTAATCCTACTTTGTGTTGAGGTAATATCACAGTCTCTTTCAATAATGACAGGAATGGAGGAGGTCTTTATCCTAGTGAGATTGCTAATGTGAACACCGCCATGTTTAGTTTTGCCCAACCTAGGTCGAGGCACAGACACGGTCTCAATGGGGATAGCTGAGCTGACTACACTGACTGCTAGTGGCAGACTCCACTAAGCTGGCAGGCTGGCTAACAGGCTGCTACCTGGCCTGCACCCTATTTCATTGTGGAGCTAGAGGAGTTAGAGCCCTGTCTATGTTGGTAGATAAGATGAGAGCACCCCTCCAGCTAGGATGGACTTTGTCACTCCTCAGCAGTCCAGGCTTGGTCCTGTTTGTAGGTGAGTCCCAGAAAGGGGGCCAATTATCTACAAATTCTGTCTTTTGGGAGGGACAGAAAACAGTTTTCATTAGATAGCCTCGGACTCTTCTCTGCTCTGTTGATTCCCATCAGATAGCCTCTGACTCTTCTCTGTATATTAGACCACAGCTCAGCGTTCAACACCATAGTGCCTCAAAAGCTCATCCACTAAGCTAAGGACCGTGGGACTAAACACCTCCCTCTGCAACTAGACTTCCCCCTGGACTTCCTGATGGGCCACCCCCAGGTGGCAACTGCTCGGCCTCTGACCGCAAGCACTACAGAGGGTAGTGCGAACGGCCCAGTACATCACTGGGGCCAAGCTTCCTGCCATCCAGGACCTCTATACCAGGCGGTGTCAGAGGAAGGCTCTAAAAATAGTCAAAGACTCCAGCCAATAGTCATAGACTGTTCTCTCTGTTACCGCATGGCAAGCGGCACCGGAGCACCAAGTCTAGGTCCAAGAGGCTTCTAAACAGCTTCTACCCCAAGCCATAAGACTCCTGAACACCTTTTATTTTTATTTTATTTTACCGTTATTTTACCAGGTAAGTTGACTGAGAACACGTTCTCATTTGCAGCAACGACCTGGGGAATAGTTACAGGGGAGAGGAGGGAGATGAATGAGCCAATTGTAAACTTAATCAAATGGCTATTTGCATTGCCCCCCTTTTACACCACTGCTAGTCTCTGTTTGTTATCATCTTGTATATCATCACTTCAGTAACTCTACCTACGTACATGTACATATTACCTCAATACCTGACTAACTGGTGCCCGCACATTGACTCTGTACCCCCCCCCTGTATTAGTAGTCTCACTATTGTTATTTACTGCTGCTCTTTAACGACTTGTTATACTTGATTTAAATTCTTATAACTGATTGTTTGGTTAAGGGTTGTAAGTAAGCATTTCACTATAAAGTCTACACCTGTTGTATTCGGTGCATGTGACGAATAAAACTTCATTTGATTCACTAAAAGTTGGCTTTTTATTCATTTTTGGAAAATGTTGAAAACCTGTTGACGAGACGTAATATAGAACTTCAAAACCCTCGTTGCCTTACTGTCGTGTAATGAACCATAGTGACAGTCCTGTCTGTATATG
>NW_019943087.1:117682-122764 GCF_002910315.2 Salvelinus sp. IW2-2015
ACAGTCTTCAGTCAGATACAGATGTTAGGAAGCTTAATTGATCACTCTTTTGTTACTGAGAATTTTCCATGACTGAAGGAAATTGGCAAACTTGGTCGTGTATTCAAGTTTAAAAAGCTTCAAGTTTGTAAATTTCTACTGAGAGCTGAAACAATTCGTTTTGATCAAGTCATGAAATTAAAAGCGCTGATTGTTGTTCACTCTTTATAGAAGAAGATTGAGAACAAGCTATAGGATTGGAGGCTACAGCCGCCTAGCACTAAGCTAATGTTACTTGGAGTCTAAGGCATCTTAGAAAACAATATATACATTATATTGCGATATGAAACTCGTATCGATCGCTTTTTCCTCCCCATCATTTACTGGACTTAATCTCCTTCAGAGCGAAGAGAAGAGAAGGAGGGGAGCAGACAAGGCAGAGAGGCAGAGAGGCAGAGAGAGAAAGAGAAGAAATTGAATTGAAGGGGAAGAGAGCTCGGGAACGGAGAGAGAGAAGGGGTGGGAAGGAGCAGAGAGGCAGGGAGCGAGAGGGAAGGAGAGGAGAGACGGAGGAAGCAGAGGAAGAGGGGGGGGCAGAGAAAGAGTGGGAGGAAGGGGAGAGAGAGGGGGAGAGAGAGAGGCGGGGATGGGAGCAGAGAGAGAGAGCACAGAAAGAGCTAAGAGAGAGAGAGAGGGTGGGAGGGAGAGAGTAGGCAGGAGGCAGATAGAGAGGTGAGGGAGCAGAGAGAGAGGGGGAGGGAGCAGAGAAAGAGGGGAGGGAGCAGAGAAAGATGGAGGGAGCAGAGAGAGAGGGGGAGAGGGAGCCAGAGAAAGAGGAGGGCCAGAGAGAGAGATGAGGAGAGAGCAGAGAGGACGAGAGGGAGCAGAGGAGGGCGGCCTGGTCTCTGATCTAAAGCCCCAGCTGCTAACTGGGCTTGTTCTCTGATCTGAGCCCAGGCTGCTGTTATGCAAGGGTCATCTGTCTGGACCGGCTTGACTTCCGCTTGGGTTGACTACGTGTGGTGGCACAAAGAGAATACAAGTGCAGATCAAAACGGTGACAACACAAGGCCTTGTGATTGTCCCTCAATTACCCCTGAGTTAAGCATCACCTCTCTCACTGTCTATTTCTCTCTCCCTCTCATTGGAGGTTTTTAAAACAGCAGGAAGGACAAGATCCATTGCCGTCTCTGATGTTCCTACTGACCAAACAATGATCATTGGGAGCTTGAGCTTTTTATCATTACCAGAACAGCGTCAACAGGGAGGAGTGGAGAGGCAGGGTTGGGGCGGGGCGGGAGGAGAGGATAGGAGAGGAGGGGGAGGAGAGGAGAGGAGGGGTGGGGAGGAAGGAGGAGGGACTGGTGGAGGCAGAGGAGAGGATAAGGTGGGTGAGAGGAGGAGTGGAGAGGAGAGGAGGGGTTGAGAGGAGAGGAGAGAAGGTGGTGGGAGAGAGGAGAGGGGTGGGCATGGAGGGAGAGGAGAGGAGAGGTGGGGAAGTGAGGAGAGCGAGAGGAGAGTGGGGAGGAAGGAGAGGTGGGCAGTGGAGGGAGTGGAGAGGAGGGCTGGCGCGGAGAGGATGGGCTGGGGCAGGGAGGGCAGAGAGGAGGGGTGGGGGGCCCCCCAGGGGAGGAGCGAGTGGGGCAGGGAGGAAGAGGAGGGTTGGGGCAGGGAGAGGGCGCAGAGGAGAGGAGGGGTTGGGAGGGAGGAGTAGAAGAGGAGAGGAGAGGTGGGGAGGGTGGCAGGGAGGAGTAAGAGGGAGAGAGAAGGGAGGAGGAGAGGGAGCAGGGGGGGGAGGGGAGGAGAGGAGGGATGGGGGCAGGGAGGAGGGGAGAGGAGAGGGAGGGGTGGGAGGAGAGGAGTTAGAGAGGAGAGGAGGGGTGGCGGAGGGGTGGGGCAGGAGGAGAAGCAGGAGAGGAGAAGGGAAGGAGAGAGGGGTGGGGAGGGAGAGGAGGGGTGGGGAGGGAGGGGTTCTTTCGCTTCCCAGTTTCAGTCAATAAACTTGAAGTCCCAGCTTTTCTACTGAGTGTCTGGCTGCGTCTCAAATTGGTGCCCTATTCACTATTATAGTGCACTACTTGTGACCAAATCCTAAGGGCCTGTACTGTATAGACGACCTATGGGCCCTTAAAGTTGAAGCTATAGTCACTATATGGGAATAGGATGCAGTTTGGAAAAGCACATAAAACTTGAAGACATGTTAAAACATGGATGTAGACTCTTCTGCTTTTTCGCTGGCTTCTATGAAGAATGACAACACAACAGGAAGAAAATCAGAAGAGTCAGAGGCTATCTGATGGGAATCAACAGAACAGAGAAGAGTCAGAGGCTATCTGATGGAATCAACAGAACAGAGAAGAGTCAGAGGCTATCTGATGGGAATCAACAGAACAGAGAAGAGTCAGAGGCTATCTGATGGGAATCAACAGAGCAGAGAAGAGTCAGAGGGCTATCTGATGGGAATCAACAGAGCAGAGAAGAGTCAGAGGCTATCTGATGGGAATCAACAGAGCAGAAAAGAGTCAGAGGCTATCTGATGGGAATCAAACAGAGCAGAGAAGAGTCAGAGGCTATCTGATGGGAATCAAACAGAGCAGAGAAGAATCCGAGGCTATCTGATGGAATCAACAGAGCAAGAGAAGAGTCAGAGGCTATCTGATGGGAATCAACAGAGCAGAGAAGAGTCAGAGGCTATCTGATGGGATCAACAGAGCAGAGAAGAGTCGAGGCTATCCTGATGGAATCAACAGGGAATAGCATTGTCACATAGGTGTTCCTCTTGTCCAGGTGGGAAAGGGCAGTGTGGAGTGCAATAGAGATTGCATCATCTGTGGATCTGTTAGGGTGGTATGCAAATTAGAGTGGGTCTAGGGTTTCTGGGATAGTTGCGTTGATGTGAGACATGACCAGCCTTTCAAAGCACTTCATGGTTACAGACGTGAGTGCTACGGGTCTGTAGTCATTTAGGCAGGTTGCCTTAGTGTTCTTGGGCACAGGGACTATGGTGGTCTGCTTGAAACATGTTGGTATTACAGACTCAGTCAGGAAGTGGTTGAAAATGTCAGTGAAGATACTTGCCAGTTGGTCAGCGCATGCTCGGAGTACACGTCCTGGTAATCCGTCTGGCCCTGCGGCCTTGTGAATGTTGACCTGTTTAAAGGTCTTACTCACATCTGCTGCGGAGAGGATGATCACACAGTCTTCCGGAACAGCTGGTGCTCTCATGCATGTTTCCATGTTATTTCCTTCGAAGCGATCATAGAAGTAGTTTAGCTCATCTGGTGGACTCGTGTCACTGGGCAGCTCTCGGCTGTGCTTCCCTTTGTAGTCTGTAATGGTTTGCAAGCCCTGCCACATCTGACAAGTGTCAGAGCCGGTATAGTACGATTTGATTTTAGTCCTGTATTGACGCGTTTGATGGTTCATCTGAGGGCATAGCGGGATTTCTTATAGGCTTCCGGGTTAGAGTCCCACACCTTAAAAGCGGCAGCTCTAGCCTTTAGCTCAGTGTGGATGTTGTCTGTAATCCATGGCTTCTGGTTAGGGTATGTACGTACGGTCACTGTGGGGACGACRTCATTGATGCACTTATTGATGAAGCCAATGACTGATGTGGTGTACTCCTCAATGCCATCGGAGGAATTCCGGAACATATTCCAGTCTGTGCTAGCAAAACATTCCTGTAGCTTAGCATCTGCTTCATCTGACCACTTTTTTATAGACGGAGTCACTGGTGCTTCCTGCTTTAATTTTTGCTTGTAAGCAGAAATCAGGAGGATAGAATATTGTCAGATATGCCAAATGGAGGGCGAGGGAGAACTTTGTCTCTGTGTGTGGAGAACAGGTGATCTAGATTTTACTTTTTTTTGACGGCTACAAAAAATACAGATAAACTCTCCAGGTAGATAGTGTGGTCTACAGCTTATCATGAGATACTCTACCTCAGGCGAGCAATAGCTCGAGACTTCCTTAGATATCGTGCACCAGCTGTTATTTACATAAATACATAGTCGGCCGCCCCTTTTCTTACCAGATGCCGCTGTTCTATTCTGCCGATACATGTACAGCTCTTATGACAGTGCCTTCTGACATCTCTGTGTTCATATGTTCATCGCTCCAGGACTGTAGATAATGTRCTCAACACTTGASATGCGTCCCAATTTGAATTTGAAGTATAACCAGCCAGCTGTATGTTGATAATGTCATCGTTTAGCCTCGACTCCGTGAAGCATAAGATGTTACAGTTTTGAATGTCATGTTGGTAGTTTAATCTTCCGCGTTGGTCATTGATTTTATTTTCCTAAGACAAAGCACGTTTTCTATCAGAATTAATGTCAGTTGGGGTTCGATCGCCTACGAGAGAAGGCCGCCCGCCCTCTGGCCCCTTTTTCTTCGCCTTCTTCGCATATGACAGGGATCTGGGCCTGTTCCTGGGAAAGCAAAATGTCATTCACGTCGGGCTCGTCGGACTCATTAAAGGAAAAAAAAAAAGATTTTCCAGTTCGTGGTGAGTAATCGCCGTTCTGATGTCTTTTCGGTCCTAAGAAACGGTAGCAGCAACATTATGTACAAAATAAGTTACAAACAGAAAACACAATCGGTTAGAGACACGCAAAACGTCAGCCGCCTTCTCCGGCCCTATCTGAACTACCATGGGAAACATGGGTGCTGGTAGTCTCTCTCCGGCCCTATCTGAACTACCATGGGAAACATGGGTGCTGGTAGTCTCTCTCCGGCCCCATCTGAACTACCATGGGAAACATGGGTGCTGGTAGTCTCTCTCCGGACCCCAGCTGAAACTTACCATGGGAAACATGGGTGCTGGTAGTCTCTCTCCGGCCCATCTGAACTACCATGGGAAACATGGGTGCTGGTAGTCTCTCTCCGGCCCCATCTGAACTACCATGGGAAACATGGGTGCTGGTAGTCTCTCTCCGGCCCCATCTGAACTACCATGGGAAACATGGGGTGCTTGGTAGTCTCTCTCCGGCCCCATCTGAACTACCATGGGAAACATGGGTGCTGGTAGTCTCTCTCCGGCCCCATCTGAACTACCATGGGAAACATGGGTGCTGGTAGTCTCTCTCCGGCCCTATCTGAACT
>NW_019943087.1:123481-128137 GCF_002910315.2 Salvelinus sp. IW2-2015
TGGAGCCAGTGTGTTTGGCGACGAGTATGAAGCGAGGGCCAGCCAACGAGAGCATACAGTTCGCAGTGGTGGGTAGTATATGGGGCTTTAGTGGATAGACTGCATCCAGTTTTCTGAGTAGAGTGTTGGAGGCTATTTTGTAAATGACATCGCCGAAGTCGAGGATCAGTAGGAGGGTCAGTTTTACGAGGGTATGTTTGGCAGTGTAATTGAAGGAGGCTTTGTTGCGAAATRGGAAGCCAATTCTAGATTTAATTTTGGATTGGAGATGCTTAAAATTATTCTGGAAGGAGAGTTTACAGTCTAACCAGACACCTAGGTATTTGTAGAGGTCCACATATTCTAAGTCAGAACCTTTCAGAGTAGTGATGCGGGTGCGGGCAGCGATCAGTTGAAAAGAATGCATTTGGTTTTACTAGCATTTAAGAGCAGTTGGAGGCCACGGAAGGTGAGTTGTATGGCATTTAGGCTTGTCTGGAGGTTAGTTAACACAGTGTCCAAAGAAGGGCCAGATGTATACAGAATGGTGTCGTCTCTGTAGAGGTGGATCAAGGAATCACAMGCAGCAAAAGCGGCATCRTTGATATATACAGAGAAAATAGTCAGCCTGAGATTTGAACCCTGTGGTACCCCCATAGAGACCGCCAGAGGTCCGGACAACAGGCCCTCCGACTTGACACACTGAACTCTATCTGTGAAGTAGTTGGTGAACCAAGCGAGGCAGTCATTTGAGAAACCAAGGTTGTTGAGTCTGCCGATAAGAATACGGTGATTGACAGAGTCGAAAGCCTTGGCCAGGTCAATGAAGACGGCTGCACAGTAATGTCTTTTACCGATGGCAGTTATGACATCGTTTAGTACCTCAGCGTGGCTGAGGTGCACCCGTGACCAGCTCGGAAACCGGATTGCACAGCAGAGAAGGTACAGAGCTGTTGGCCGGGGTTGGGGTAGCCAGGAGGAAAGCATGGCCAGCTGTAGAGAAATGCTTATTGAAATTCTCGATTATCGTAGATTTATTGGTGGTGACAGTGTTTCCTATCTTCAGTGCAGTGGGCAGCTGGGAGGAGGTGCTCTTGTTCTCCATGGACTTTACAATGTCCCAAAACTATTTGGCGTTAGAGCTACAGGATGCAAATTTCTGTTTGATAAAGCTAGTCTTTGCTTTCCTAACTGACTCTGTGTATTAGTTCCTGACTTCCCTGAAAAGTTTTATATCGCGGGGACTATTTGATGCTCGAGCAGTCCGCCACATGATGTTTTTGTGTTGGTCAAGGGCAGTCTGGTCTGGAGTGAACCAAGGGCTATATCTGTTCTTAGTCCTACGTTTTTTGAAAGAGGCATGCTTTTTTAAGATGGTGAGGAAATTACTTTTAAGGAACAACCAGGCATCCTCTACTGATGGGATGAGGTCAATATCCTTCCAGGGTACCCGGGCCAGGTCGATTAGAAAGGCCTGCTAGCAGAAGTGTTTTAGGGAGCGTTTGACAGTGATGAGGGGTGGTCGTTTGACCGCGGACCCATAGCGGATACAGGCAATGAGGCAGTGATCGCTGAGGGCAAGTTGGAGGGCAAGTTGGTCAGGATAATATCTACGAGGGTGCCCATTGTTTCAGATTTAGAGTTGTACCTGGTAGGTTCCTTGATAATTTGTGTGAGATTGAGGGCATCTATCTTAGATTGTAGGACGGCCGGGGTGTTAAGCATATCCCAGTTTATGTCACCTAACAGATCGAACTCTGAAGATAGATGGGGGGCAATCAATTCACATATGGTGTCCAGGGCACAGCTGGGAGCTGAGGGGGGACTATAACAGGCGGCATCAGTGAGAGACTWATTTCTGGAGAGATTCATTTTTAAAATTAGAAGCTCGAACTTTTTGGGCATAGACCTGGAAAGTATGACAGATCTTTGCAGGTTATCTCTGCAGTAGATTGCAACTCCTCCCCCTTTGGCAGTTCTATAATGTTGTAGTTGGGTATGGAAATCTCAGGATTTTTGGTGGCTTTCCTAAGCCAGGATTCAGACATGGCAAGGACATCAGGCTTGGCGGAGTGTGCTAAAGCAGTGAGTAAAACAAACTTAGGGAGGAKGCTTCTGATGTTAACATGCATGAAACCAAGGCTTTTACGGTTACTGAAGTCAACAAATGGGAGTGCCTGGAGAMACACAGGGCCTGGGTTAACCTCTACATCACCTGACGAACAGAGGAGGAGTAGGATGAGGGTACGGCTAAAGGCTATCAAAACTGGTTATCTAATGTGTTGGGTTACTTATTCTATATGACTATAGCCAGTCTTGTGAAATACAGATTTCTGGCCTTGAGTCAATCTAACWGTTGACTTTATCAGTCAGTGGTTCTCAATTCTCTCCTCTGCGAACCCCAGCTTTTCCAGAGGTAGGTTACTTGATTGAACTTGTCAGTTAACACAATAATCACACCTATGGAATTTAACAATATAATATAACAACGTGCATGCCCCGTCCACCTGAAAATCTGTCGTTTTCAGCCATCTATTTCCTGTGTTTGAGGGGTGTAAAACCTCTCTGGATGGATTGCTTTCATTTTACAGTGACTCTTTCCTGCTCCATGTTGTACCTGTTGTTTTGTCCCGTTAATGTTACGACTGTGGGAATGTTTTGTAATGACCTGTCAAACACACCCTGGTAATGGCTGAAATGGGCTCAATGGAATACGTTGTCTTTCTGTTGCCTCTATAAGAACACTAACGCTTCGTTGGTGATTTAACGCACCGTCTCGACATTCACATCCCAACAAAGAGAAGAAAGAGAAACTTCAGTTTCATGGGTGTTCATTTGTTGTGGAGTTGAAAAAAGTTCTAGTTTAATACAGTTGAAATGTAGATGCGCTAAAATGAAATCAACTTCCGAACACTTGGATGATCGGGGGACCTTGGGGACAGGGGACAGGGGGACCTGGGGGACAGGGGGACAGGGGACTGGGGGACAGGGGGACCTGGGGGACAGGGGGACAGGGGACCTGGGAGCAGGGGGACCTGGGGGACAGGGGACCTGGGGGACAGGGGGACAGGGGGAACCTGGGGGACAGGGGGAAACACTTGAAAGGAAATCAAGTTGTGAAAACGAACACTTGGATGATTGTGATATTATGTCTGATGTGATTAACAATGTAAAGTATATATAGATGTAATCTAGAGCCACGCTGTTGGTTATTAATCAGTATCCTGCTATTGATACACTTGTTGAATTATGCAACAGAACGTGACAACAGTCATTCATGAAGCACTCTAGACAGTGCAGGTGAT
This sequence comes from Salvelinus sp. IW2-2015, assembly GCF_002910315.2. NCBI lineage: Eukaryota > Metazoa > Chordata > Actinopteri > Salmoniformes > Salmonidae > Salvelinus > Salvelinus sp. IW2-2015. The sequence goes on from NW_019943087.1 coordinate 126,766, forward strand.
TGGTGGTTGGTCTAGATAGAGCAGGTGATTGGTGGTTGGTCTAGACAGAGCAGGTGATTGGTGGTTGGTCTAGACAGTGCAGGTGATTGGTGGTTGGTCTAGACAGTGCAGGTGATTGGTGGTTGGTCTAGACAGTGCAAGCAGGTGATGGTGGTGTCTAGACAGGTGCAGGTGATTGGTGGTTGGTCTAGACAGAGCAGGTGATTGGTGGTTGGTCTAGACAATGCAGGTGATTGGTGGTTGGCTAGACAGTGCAGGTGATTGGTGGTTGGTCTAGACAGTGCAGGTGATTGGTGGTTGGTCTAGACAGTGCAGGTGATTGGTGGTTGGTCCTAGACAGTGCAGGTGAATTGCGTGAGTGTCAGATCAGTGCCCAAAGGTGATTGTGTTGTAACCAAAGAGCGGAACCCTTTTTTGGGTGTTATATAGTGCCCTTTTTTATGGTTTCTTTTAAATAAGAAGATAGGAAGGGTTTCTAGCACCAATATAGGTTCCGTTTAAGAACCTTGTGGAGCAATGGTTCTTTATTGAACCTTAAAAAAGGGTTTAATAGCACCAAAAAGGAATACAAACCAAACAACCCCGTCTGGTACTATTTACAACCATTAATCTTTTAAGAACTAATGAATAAATACGCAGCACTTTTCATTACAACAGAGAATCTCAAAGACGCTGTAAAAACAAAAGAAATGTAGAGAATCTGGCAGGTCCTTGAGACGATACAGGCATGGTCCCTAGTCATGATCTGAAGTTCCCCGAGACAATCTGAACTCAGCTACACGTGATCCTACGATCATGTGCACTAAGTGTTTCTGAGGGGGTGTAAAAGGGATTACTCAGGCTGTCAGTTGTATCTGAGGGGGTGTGAAGAGATTACTCAGGACTGTCAGTGTTCTAAGGGGTGTGAACGGGTTTAACTCAAGACTGTCAGTGTATCTGAGGGGGCTGGTTAAGGATCTACTCAGACTGTCAGTGTTCTTGAGGGGGTGTAAGGGATTACTCAGGATGTCGTTCTGAAGGGGTGTAAAGAGATTAACATAGGCGTCAGTGTGTCTGAGGGGGTGTAAGAGATTCTCGAGGACTGTCAGTGTTCTGAAGGGGTGTGAAAGAGATTACTCAGGACTGTCCATGTTGAAGGGGTGTAAGAGATTACTCAGGACTGTCAGTGTTCGAGGGGTGTAAAGGAGGATTACTCGGACTGTAGTGTTCTGAGGGGGGGTAGAAGAGATTTACTCAGGACTGTCAGGTGTTTGAGGGGGTGTAAAGATTATCAGGGACTGTCAGTGTTCTGAGGGGCTGTTACAGGGATTACTCAGGACTTCAGTGTTCTGAGGGGTGTGTAAAGAATACTCAGGACTGTCAGTGTTCTGAA
>NW_019943087.1:129496-131245 GCF_002910315.2 Salvelinus sp. IW2-2015
GGTATGATTACAACGCATTAATTTTAAAACTATATGAATAAATACGCAGCACTTTTCATTCACAACAGAGAATCTCAAAGACGGCTGTAAAAACATACAGAAAATGTAGAGATTCTGGCAGGTCTTGAGACGATACAGGCATGGTCAGTCATGATCTGAAGTTCCCCGAGACATACTGAACTCAGCTACACGTGATCTACGATCTGTGCATAAGTGTTCTGAGGGGGTGTAAAGGTGATGTACTGTCAGGACTGGTCAGTTGTATCTGAGGGGGTGTGAAGAGATTACTCAGGCTGTCCCAGTGTTCTAAGGGGGTGTGAACGGGTTTAATCAAGACTGTCAGTGTTCTGAGGGGGTGTTAAAAGGATTACTCAGGACTGTCAGTGTTCTTGAGGGGGTGTAAAGGGATTTACTCAGGATGTCTGTCTGAAGGGGTGTAACAGAGATTACATCAGGACTCGTCATGTGTGTCTGAGGGGGTGTAACAGAGATTACTTCAGGACTGTAGTGTTCTGAGAGGGGTGTGAAGAGATTACTCAGGACTGTCATGTTGAAGGGGGTGTAAGAGAGATACTCAGGACTGTCAGTGTTCTGAGGGGGTGTAAAGGATTACTCGGACTGTCAGTTTCTGAGGGGGTGTGAAAGAGATTTATCAGGACTGTCAGGTGTTCTTGAGGGGGTGTAAAAGGATTACTCAGGGACCTGTCAGTGTTCTGAGGGGGTGTACAGGGATTAACTCAGGACATGCAGTGTTCTAGGGGTGTTAATAAGAGAAATACTCAGGATGTCAAGTGTTCTGAAGGGGGTGCTGAAGAGAATTTACTCAGATTGTCAGTGTTCTGGAGGGGTGTACAAGAGATGTACGCGATATGACGGTCAGTGTTTTTCTGAGGGGGTGTAAAAGGTGATGTACTCAAGGATCCTTTGTCAGTGTTTCTGAGGGGGTTGTGAGATGATTTTCAGATGACTGTCAGTGGTTATGAGGGGTGTGAAGAGATTATCAGGACTCGTCAAGTGTTCTAAGGGGATCAAGGGTTATGATTACTCAGGACTGTCAGTGTTCCACTCAGTACTGTCAGTGTACTGAGGAGGTGTAAAGGGATTACTCAAGACTGTCAGTGTGGGAGGTGAAACCTGTTTGTAGTACTACTGCTGTCATAACTTAAGCACACCCCTTGGTGTGTGTGTGTGTGTGTGTGTGTGTGTGTGTGTGTCATACTATGCCTGGCTTTACCCAACCACACCCTCTAGCCACAAACAAGGATGCAGTAAGGATGTGTTGACAACAGCAACACATGACGCCACATCATAATGCTACTATATTAACAACCAATTAAAAGGAGGACTGAAACAACTTTGACTCGTGGTATCCCTGGTGTTTGAGACACGTCATTATGCAGATGTTGCTGTGTTAACAAGCAGCAACATGCAGTAGGCTAGTGTTCACAAAATACCATAAACACTTGGCATACTTCTAATATTTGAGCAGGTACATTTGTGTTCTATTTCCAATGGTTACTGTACAAGCTAACACCTAGTTCCCCTCACCTACCTCCCCTCTGCCCCCCTACCTAGTTCCCCTCAGCCCCCCTACCTAGTTCCCCTCACCTAGTTCCCCTCTCAGCCTTACTAGTCCCTCAGCCCCTCACAGCTGTAGTTGCCCTACAGCCCCCTACCTATTCCCCTCAGCACTGCGACGTGATGCTCTAGTTAATGACACCCTGCTCATTAGATGAACAGGGCATTCTC
>NW_019943087.1:134879-149009 GCF_002910315.2 Salvelinus sp. IW2-2015
ACAGGGACCTACAGTTCTGGATTGTATGAGACAGGAGTACAGTCTGGATGTAAAAGATAGTGGTAGAACAGGCCTACAGTCTGGATGTATGAGACAGGGATACAGTCTGGAATGTATGAGACAGGACCTACCAAAGTCCTTGGATGTATGAGACAGGACCTACTGAGTCTGGCATGTAATGAGACGGAACCTATGCAACGTCTGGATGTATGAGACAGGACTCGTCTATGACAGGGCTCCAGTGGATGTATGAGCGACAGGACCTGATGATGGAGCAGTGCACTGCAGTCTGGTAGTATGAGACAGGACTACAGAAGTCGGAATGTATGAGTACAGGACTACAGCTGGATTATGAAGACAGGACTATTCAGGATGTCTGACATGACTAACTGGGAGAAGTGAAGGCCTACAGTCTGGATGTATGAGAAAGGACCTATCTGCAGCAGTCTGCATGTATGAGACAGGACCTACAGTCTGCATGTATGAGACAGGACCTACAGCAGCAGTCTGGATGTATGAGACAGGACCTACTGCAGCAGTCTGCATGTATGAGACAGGACCTACAGTCTGCATGTATGAGACAGGACCTACTACAGCAGTCTGGATGTATGAGACAGGACCTACTGCAGCAGTCTGCATGTATGAGACAGGACCTACAGCAGGATGTGAGAGAGGGCCGGAAGTGCTTCTGGCATATGGCCAGAGTCCCTGTTCCATCAAGCACACACACACACACACACACACATCATCTGCTTGTCTCTGGCCTCAGAACAGAGAGGGCCTTCAGACATTATTTGCTCACAACATTTCTTCTATTATTACCTACAGTCGGAAATCACTTTTGGATATTCGATCAGCGTTCACTCACAAATCCAAGCAGAAATTCGACTTCCCTGACCTGGATCCTTTGTTTGAACTTCCCGAGGCAGTTCTACTCGTCCCGGGGGGCTGCACCAAATTGTCAAACCCTAGAGAAGAGGTAGGAGTGGGGTGATTTTAGTAACGTACAGGAACTCAAGTCCAATTCTATCAACACATCTGTTCTACACGCGCAACACGGATCCTGGATCATTCCTACTCTCCCTTCCAGGACGGCTACAAGGCCACGCCCTCCCTTCAGCAAATCAGATCATGCCTCCATTCTGCTCCTTGCCACTGACAGGCAGAAACTTAAAACAGGAGCGGGACTGTTCAACGTTGGTCTGACCAATTGCAATCTATGCTTCAAGATTGTTTTGATCACGCAGACTTGGAAATGTTCCCGCCTCTGAGAATAGTATCGACGTATCAACACTGACTCTGTGCTGTAGTTCATCAGGAAGTGCTCAGAGGATGATTACAACTTRTCCAAACCTAAACCTCATTTAAGGAGACTGGGAACATGGACATGTCCAAACAGACCAGCTACCACCTTCGTCGGGCAATCGGAGGCAAAACGACAGTACAGGGACAAAGTGAAGTTGCAATTCACGGCTCAGACACGAGTCATATGTGGCAGGGATTATAAAGGGGAACACCAGCCTCGTGGTGGACACCGCCGCCTTATTCCCGGACGAGCCAAACACTTTCTTCGGCCTCTTTGAGGAAAACAATATCAAGCCACGCCCCCAGAGGCTAACCAGGACTGTGTGCTCTCGTCCTCCGTGGCTGACCATAAGTCAGTGTGTTAACCCCTCTCAAGGCTGTCGGCCCAGACGGCATCCCAAGCCGCGTCCTCAGAGCATATCCCAGTCTGTTGTCAACCATTGTTCCTGTGCCCAAGAAAGCGAAGGTAACTGAACTAAATGACGATCGCCCCGTAGCACTCACTTCTGTCATCATGAAGTGTTTTGAAAGGATAGTTAGAGTCTATCTAAGTAACATAATAAAAAAATCCCCAACAAAATCCATCAATTTAATATTGGTTCTTAATAGATTGATAGATTTTTTGTTGTGGGGGGGGGGGGCAATGCAAATAGTCTGGGTAGCCATTTGATTAGCGGTTCAGGAGTCTCATGGCTTGGGGGTAGAAGCTGTTAAGAAGCCTTTTGGACCTAGACTTGGCACTCCGGTACCGCTTACCGTGTGGTAGCAGAGAGAACAGTCTATGACTAGGGTGGCTGGAGTCTTTGACTATTTATAGGGCCTTCCTCTGACACCGCCTGGTATAGAGGTTCTGGTTGGGAGGAAGCCATCCTATATAACTACTGTCTATAATGTCTAAACACACCATTCTATATAACTACAGTCTATACACACCATCCTATATAACTACTGTCTATACACACCATCCTGTATAACTACTGTCTATACACACCATCCTATTATAACTACTGTCTATACACACCATCCTATATAACTACTGTCTATACACACCATCCTATTATAAACTACTGTCTATACACACATCCTATATAACTACTGTCTATACGTCTAATACCACACCATTCCTATAACTACTGTCTATACACACCATCCTAATATAACTACTGTCTATACACACCATCCTATATAACTACTGTCTATACACACCATCCATATATAACTACTGTCTATACACACATCATAATATAATACTGTCTATACACCATCTATATAACTACTGTCTAACACATCCATTTAACTAATGTCTATACACCATCCTTATATAATACTGTCTATACTGTCTATAACACATCCTATAAAACTACTGTCTATACACACCATCCTATATAACTACTCATACTGTTATACAACCATCCTATAATAACTACTGTCTATACGTCTATACTCCCATCTAATAACTACTGTCTATACACACCATCCTATATAACTACTGTCTATAACACCACATCCTATATACTACTGTCTAGTCTATACACACCATCTATATAACTACTTAATCTTCTATACTACTCGTTACTGCTATACACACCATCCTATATAACTACTGTCTATACACACCATCCTATATAACTACTGCTTATACACACCATCACTACATATAACTACTGTCTATACACACCATCCTATATAACTACTGTCTATACCCACCATCTATATACTACTGTCTATACCACATCCTATATAACTACTGTCTATACACACCATCCTATATAACTACTGTCTATACCACACCATCCTATATAACTACTGTCTATACACACCATCCTATATAACTACTGTCTATACACCCATCCTATATAAACTACTGTCTATACACACCATCCTATATAACACTGCTACTGTCTATACACACCATCTATATAACTACTGTCTATACACACCATCCTAATATAACTACTGTCTATACATACACCATCCTATATAACTACTGTCTATACACACATCCATATAACTACTGTACTGTATACACACCATCCTATATAACTACTGTCTATACACACCATCCTATATAACTACTGTCTATACACACCATCCTATATAATACCCTATACAACACCTATAACTATGTCTATACACACCATCCTATATAACTACTGTCTATACACACCATCCTATACTACTGTCTATACACACCATCCTATATAACATGTCTATACTGTCTATACACACCATCCTAATATACTACTGTCTATACACACCATCCTATATAACTACTGTTACACCCTATACTACTCATATCACACATATTATAATACTGTCTATACACACCATCCTATATAACTACTGTCTAATACACAACCATCCTATATAACTACTGTCTATACACACCATCTTATATAATACTGTCTATACACACCATCCTATATAACATACTGTCTATACACACCATCCTATATAACTACTGTTACTACACACATCCTATATAACTACTGTCTATACACACCATCCTATATAACTACTGTCTATACACACCATCCTATATAACTACTGTCTATACACACATCCTATATAACTACTGTCTATACCTGTCTATACACACCATCTCTATAACTACTGTATACACACCATCCTATATAACTATTGTCTATACACACCACCCCTATATAACTACTGTCTATACACACCATCCTATATAACTTACTGTCTATACACACCATTCTATATATAACTACTGTCTATACACACCATCCTATATAACTACTGTCTATACACACTTTACTATTAATTACTGTCCTTACTGTTTGTACACATTGTATCTGTCTCTGTGTACAGGAACAGGTGTCCATAACATTGTGTCTGTCATTGTATTCGTAATATTTGCTTTATGAAGGCCTTTTTATTGTCACCGCCTGAGAGGACATTCCCTCGGCTGCACTCCATTGACATCCAGTTTGGCCAGATTCTTATTGCTTGTCCAGCTGTCAGTCACTTTTGTGATAGGGAGGAGCCCGCCCCTGCAGGTGTGTGCTGGAGTGAAGCTGTCACAGAGATCTGTTTGTGTGTGTGTCTCTCTCTCTTCTCTCTGAGGGATATGAGCAGCACAGGAAATACGTTGGGGGGGGGGGGGGGAAGTACACCTGCCCCAAACCCACCAAACCGCCTCTGATCTCAATCTGTGTGTTTGATCAGAGTTAACTCCCCAACTGTTGCTCAACTGTCTCTTACACCATTACCATGGGAACGGACTGTGGGAACAGACACAGACAGAGTTGATGACATTGTTCTCCAGGGGAATCACTGTTGACTAAATGACTTGTTGAAGTTGGTCTGATTTTGACTTTTGAATTGAGCGCCGGTAAGGTTTGTGATCACACAGAGTTGTTTTTTTGTGTTTCCACGGTTATATAATTTGTTGAATCCCTGTTTTTTTTGTATTTCTCATCTTCTCTCCAGGCGTGGAAAAAACGTTGGTTCATCCTGCGTAGTGGTCGTATGTCTGGCGACCCTGATGTCCTGGAGTACTATAAGAACGACCGGTCTAAGAAGCCCATCCGGATCATCGACCTGCACTGCTGTGAGCAGGTGGACGCCGGGCTGACCTTCAAGAGGAAGGAGTTTCAGGATAGCTTCGTGTTCGACATCAAGACGTCAGAGCGTACCTTTTACCTGGTGGCAGAGACCGAGGAGGAGATGAACAAGTGGGTTCGCTCTATCTGTCAGCTGTGTGGCTTCAACCAGTCAGAGCAGAATAACCACGGTACGTACCCCCTGACCTCTGACCCCTGAATCCTACTTAACCTTTAACCTGGTTGGTTCAACCAGTCAGAGCAGAACAACCACGGTACGTAGCCCTGACCTCTGACCCCTGAATCCTACTTAACCTTTAACCTGGTTGGTTCAACCAGTCAGAGCAGAACAACCACGGTACGTACCCCTGACCCCTGAATCCTACTTAACCTTTAACCTGGTTGGTTCAACCAGTCAGAGGAGAACAACTACGATATGTACTATGACCCCTGACCCCTGAACCTACACCCAGCCCTTAGCCCCACCCCCACCCACCTAGGAGTCTTGTTTTGTATCTGAGGTGCAGTAGGTTAGGGGTTGTTTTGTATCTGAGGTGCAGTAGGTTAGGGGTTGTTTTGTATCTGAGGTGCAGTAGGTTAGGGGTTTGTTTTGTATCTGAGGTGCAGTAGGTTAGGGGTTGTTTTGTATCTGAGGTGCAGTAGGTTAGGGGTTGTTTTGTATCTGAGGTGCAGTAGGTTAGGGGTTGTTTTGTATCTGAGGTGCAGTAGGTTAGGGGTTGTTTTGTATCTGAGGTGCAGTAGGTTAGGGGTTGTTTTGTATCTGAGGTGCAGTAGGTTAGGGGTTGTTTTTTTTACTGGGGGTGGTCGGGTTTTCCTGTCTCCTCTCTTTCGATCCCCCTCCTTCCTTCCTCCTACATCTTCTCTAATCGGATAAGTTTGCCTCATTGTCAAAACGGCAGGCAGAGAACAGTTCATCCTGCAATATGATAATCACAAATGGCTGGGACGTTATATTGTGGTTTTGTGTTTGCTGTGGACAGACGTTGTGTGGGCGGTTGTGTTGTTTGCATGGCACAAACGTTTGTGGGGTTGTGTGTTTGCTCTGGGGAATCAACGTTGTGTGTTTCGGCCTGGGACAACGTTGTTGTGTTATGCTGGGACAACGTTGTGTGGTTGGTTGTGTGTTTCCTGGGCCGTATGAATTGGATCCCCAATAAGCTTCAAGCTTAAATGATAATATCAGGGCGAGTGTTGTACTTATTCAAACCACAGTGTAATTGGCAACATCAGGGAGTTGTCTATTATAAAACCAGCAGTGTAATAACATCAGGGTGTTGTCCCTTTATTAAAACCACAGTGTTAATAACATCAGGGTGTTGTCTTTTAAAACCACAGTGTAATAACATCAGGGTGTTGTCTTATTAAAACCACAAGTGTAAATAACATCTCAGGGTGTTTGTCTCTATGTAAATACCACAGTGGTAATATCATCAGGGTGGTATGTCTTATTAAAAACGCACAGTGTAATAAATCTAGGTTGTATGTCTTATTAACGAACCACAGTGTAATAACATCAGGAGTTGTCCTTAATTTTTTTTTTTTTTTAAACCGACAGCGTATAATAACATCAGGGTGTTGTCTTATTAAAACCACAGTGTAATAACATTCAGGGTGTGTCTTATTAAAAACCACAGATGTATATAACATCAGGGATTGTCTTATTAAAACACAGTATAATAACATCAGGGAGTTGTCTTATTAAACCACATGTATACATCAGGGTGTTGTGCTTAATAAAACCACCAAGTGTAATAACATCAGGGTGTTGTCCTTATTAAAACGCAAGTGTAATAACAATCAGGGAGTTGTCTTATTAAAAAACCCAATGTATAAATAAACATCAGGAGTTGGTCTTATTAAGACCCAACAGTGGTAATAACATCAGGGTGTTGTCTTATTAAAACCACAGTGTAAATAACATCAGGGAGTTGGTCCTTATTAAAACCACCAGTATACATAACATCAAGGGAAGTTGTCTTATTAAAACCACAGTCGGTAATAACATCAAGGGAGTTGTCCTTCATTAAACCACAGTATAATAACATCAAGGGTTTGTCTTATTAAGACCACAAGTTTAATAACATCAGGGATGTTGTCTTATCTAAAACCACAGTAGTAATAACATCAGGGGTTGTCTTATTAAAACCACAGTATATAACATCAGGGAGTGTGTCTTAGTAAAACCACAGTGTAATAACATCAGGGTGTTGTCTTAGGTTAAAAACCACAAGTGTTAATAAACATCAGTGGGTGTTGTCTTATTAAAACCACAGTTAAAACATCAGGGAGTGTCTTATTTAAAACCACAGTGTAATAACATCCAAGGGCTGTTGTCTTATTAAAACCACAAGGGTTTTTGAATAATACATCAGGAGTTGTCTTATTAAGAACCACAGCGAAATACAGCTCGGGGAGTTGGTCTTATTAAAAACTCACAGTTATAATAACACTCAGGGAGTTGTCTTATTAAATACCACAAGTAATAAACATCAGGAGTGTGTCTTATTAAAACACATTGTGTAATAACATCAGGGGAGTTGTTTGATTATAAACCACAGATGATAATTAACAGTCAGGGTGTTGATCCCTTATTAAAACCACAGGTGTAATAACATGCAGGGATTTCTTTATTAAAACCACAGTTAATAAACATCAGGGTTTGTCTTATTAAAACCAACAGTTCTAAAACATCAGGGTGATTGTTTATTAAAACGCTACAGTGTAATAAACATCAGTGGGTTGTCTTATTAAAACTCACAGATATAATAACATCAGGGTTTTGTCTTATTAAAAACCCACAAGTATAAAACATCAGGGAGTGTTTGTCTTATTAAAACACCAGTGTAATACAATCAGGGAGTTGTCTTATTATAAACCACAGTGGTAATAACATCAGGTGTGGTCCCTTATTAACCCGGTTTCGGGTGTTTATTAAAACCAGTATAATAACATCAGGGTGTTGTCTTTATTAAAACCACAGTGTAATAACATCAGGGAAGTTGTCTCTATATTAAAACCAACAGTGATAAAACATCCCGGGAGTTGTCGTATTTAAACCACATGTAATAACCATCAGGGGTTGTCTTATTAAAACCAACAGTGTTAATAACATAGGGTGTTGTCGTCTTATTTTAAAACACCACAGTGATAATATACATCAGGAGTTGTCTTATTTATAAACCACAGTGTAAAACATAGGGTTTGTCTATTAAAACCACAAGTATAATTAACATCAGGGTGTTGTCTTATTAAAACCAACTGAATAACATCAAGGAGTTGGTCTTATTAAAACCCACCCCAAGTTATAAATAACAACCCAAATTTTTTTCAAGGTGGAGTTTGTCTTATTAAAACCACACGTGTAATAACATCAGGAGTTGTCGTATTAAAACCACCAGTGAATTAATAACATCAGGGACGTTGTCTTATTAAAAACCACAGTGGTAAATAATCATCAGGGGTATACAGTATACAGTATAAAACCAACAGTATAACTGCATGCATTTGGAAGTGTTCGACCGCCTTGACTTTTACACATTTTGTTTGTTACGTTACAGCCTTTTTCTAAAAATGTAATTAAATTGTTTTCCTCTCAATCTACACATTTTAGTTTTTTTTATTTGTATGAATTGCTATCATAATTTACCATTACCCTTTATTCAGTACTTTTTGAAGTTCCCTTTGGCAGCGATTACAGCCTGCGGTCTTCCTGGGTATGACCTAGAAGCTTGGCACACACTTTTATTTTGAGAGAGTTTCTCTCCATCCTTCTTCAGATCTTCTTCAACCTCTGTCAGGTTGGTGCGTGAGCGCGCTTCACAGCTATTTTCAGCGTCTTCCCAGATACATGTATGTTCAAACGGGTTCAAGTCTGTTCTCGGAGCTCTAGGGACCAATTCCTTCGACCAGTCAGGCTTGTTTTTGGCTCTGACGATGCCACTGTCAACTGTGCATTCCAAATCATGTCTAATCAATTTCTCATTAACCACAGGTGGACCTCAATCAAGGATCTTTGCAAGATGGCGCCGATCGTGATGGAGCTTCGCTTCAAGTCCTTAGGAGACTGCAGTATTTCGTTTTGTTATGTATTATTTCTTACATTGTTAGCCCAGGAAACCTTAAGTGTTAATACATACAGCTGGGAAGAAATATTGGATATCAGAGAGATGTCAACTTACAGCACAACAGCACACGACCAGGAATACAACCAGCACTACGACCAGGAATCAACCAGCACTACGACCAGGAATACGACCAGCACTAACGACCAGGAATACGAACCAGCATACGACCAGCACTACGACCAGCACTACGACCAGATACGACAGGATACGACCAGGAATACGACGCCAGATACGACCAGCACTACGACCAGGAATACGACCAGCACTACGACCAGGAATACGATCAGCACTACGACCAGGGAATCGACGACAGGAATACGACCAGCACTACGACCAGGAATACGCCATCACTACGACCAGGAATACAGGACACCTTCAACACCCAATGTCACATAAAGGCAAAAAAGGATCATCAAGGACAACAACCACCCGAGCCACTGCCTGTTCACCCCGCTATCATCCAGAAGGCAAGGTCAGTAAAAGTGCATCAAAGCTGGGACAGAGAGGTTGAAAAGCAGCTTCTATCTCAAAGCCATCAGATTGTTAAACAACCACCACTAGCACAGAGAGGCGGCTTTTCTACCTACAGACTTGAAATCATTGGCCACTTTAATAAATGGAACACTTGTCACTTTAATAATGCCACTTTAAGAGTGTTTACATATCTCGCATTACTCATCTCATATGTATATACTGTATATATGTGAAGAATGCAACAAAGATGCAGAATCATCTGGCCAAGTGCATAAAGTTCCCATTCAGCGCTCACAACAAGCAACCTTTGACAAAAGTCCCTCTACTTCTGTTTGAGGTGAAAATGAGGAATCAGACACCTTATCAATAGCAATCTACCTCACAAGTGAGAAAGATAAGACACCACATTGAAGCTGCCCAAGCACACCCGTTGGGGTGGTGTTGTCATCATGTTTGACAGTCTCCTGGAGGGGAAGGAGTCTCTCCAAGAAATGGTCATATCACAGTCTGCCGATATGGACAGCCCCACAAGAGGATCCTCCTGGATGGTGTATTTTGGGAGAGAGTAGTAAGCAGCCTGAATCTCCTGAAACCTCCTGAAGCCTTTGCCACAGATTGAGGGAGACAATGCCATCCTGTCTGATGTTCAGACTCTGCTGGCAGATGTAAGAGAAGAACTCCGTACTGCCCTGCCCACTTCACTGTTGCTCCAAGCAGAGGAAACTGCAGTTCTGAAATACATCAAAAAGCGTGAAGACTTCTGCCTGAAGCTCCACCTGGTGGAAGGGACTTTGTGGATCTGAGGCTCTTTCTTCTGTTGCCTCCATCATCCTCCAAATCCCACCAACATCAGCCGTCTCAGAGCGCAACTGGTCCTTGTTTGGGGAACACACACACCAAAGCACGCAACAGGCTGACCAATACAAATTGGTGGCCATCCAGACAATTGAGTTTTTTTGAGCCTGACAACGAGCCATCCTCAACAAGGTTGGAAAGTGACAGTGAAGATGAGGCCTCAGGTCTGATGTTCAAGAGGTGGACATTGATGAGGTCCAGGGAGAAGACATGGAAGCCTGAAAGGAAGACAACCAAAGCTTTAGTCTAGAAACTATAATTTTACAGATGTATGTTGAAAATGTTTCTGGGAGATGCGATGGATCATTTAATATTCCCTTTAGTTGTTCAGTGAAATCATCCCATGTGAAGAGTCAACTCGTGTAATTAAAGTTCAATTCGTAACTAAATCGTTTTTTTTTTTCTATTAGAAGGATTTCATCATTTGCAAATATGTCTACTTATAATAAGGTAAAAGGTTTACGTTTCTGTCTCCATATGATATGGATAAATATATCCAATGCAAAAAACATCTACATTTAAATGGTATTAATACTCATTTGTATATATTTCCGTTAATTCCCATATATTCCCGTTAATTCCCACGGAAAGTTTCCACCTCTGAATATTCCCAAATGTGCACCCCGTAATATTACCTGTTAGAAACTGCTGCACTATTTGGATTAGAAGCATTAGCATTTTGCTACAACTCGCAATAACATCTGCTAACCATGTGTATGTGACCAATAACATTTGATTTGAAGTTGTAGAAACATCTCAAGGATGATCAATGAAAACAGGATGCACCTGAGCTCAATATCGAGTCTCATAGCAAACGGTCTGACTACTTATGTAAATAAGGTAATAGTGTTTTCACTTTGTTTTTACGGGGTATTGTGTTGTAGATTGATGAGGATTTTTTTTTTTTATCCATTTTAGAATAAGGCTTGAACGTAACAAAATGTGGAACAAGTCAAGGGGCTGAACACTTTCCGAAAGGACTGTTATAGTCTAGTAGTCTACCCATCTGATTTAGGGTTACATATCCTGACATATATATAGTCTAGTAGTCTACCCATCTGATTTAGGGTTACATATCCTGACATATATATAGTCTAGTAGTCTACCATCTGATTTAGGGTTACATATCCTGACATATATATAGTCCTAGTAGTCTACCCATCTGATTTAGGGTTACATATCCTGACATATATATAGTCTAGTAGTCTACCCATCTGATTTAGGGTTACATATCCTGACATATATATAGTCTAGTAGTCTACCCATCTGATTTAGGGTTACAATATCTGACATATATATATCTAGTAGTCTACCCATCTGATTTAGGGTTACATATCCTGACATATATATAGCTAGTAGTCTACCCATCTGATTTAGGGTTACATATCCTGACAATATATAGTCTGTAGTCTACCCATCTGATTTAGGGTTACATATCCTGACATATATATAGTCTAGTAGTCTACCCATCTGATTTAGGGTTACTATCCTGACATATATATATATGCTAGTAGTCTACCCATCTGATTTAGGGTTACATATCCTGACATATATATAGCTAGTAGTCTACCCATCTGATTTAGGGTTACATATCCTGACATATATATAGTCTAGTAGTCCCTCATCTGATTTAGGGTTACATATCCTGACATATATATAGTCTAGTAGTCTACCCATCTGATTTAGGGTTACATATCCTGACATATATATAGTCTAGTAGTCTACCCACTGATTTAGGGTTACATATCCTGACATATATATAGTCTAGTAGTCTACCCATCTGATTTAGGTTACATATCCTGACAATATATAGTCTAGTAGTCTACCCATCTGATTTAGGTGTTACATATCCTGACATATATATAGTCTAGTAGTCTACCCATCTGATTTAGGTTACATATCCTGACATATATATAGTCTAGTAGTCTACCCATCTGATTTGGGTTACATATCCTGACATATATATAGTCTAGTAGTCTACCCATCTGATTTAGGGTTACATATCCTGACATATATATATAGTCTAGTAGTCTACCATCTGATTTAGGGTTACATATCCTGACATATATATAGTCTAGTAGTCTACCCATCTGATTTAGGGTTACATATCCTGACATATATATAGTCTAGTAGTCTACCCATCTGATTTAGGGTTACATATCCTGACATATATATAGTCTAGTAGTCTACCCATCTGATTTAGGGTTACATATCCTGACATATATATAGTCTAGTAGTCTACCATCTGATTGGGTTACATATCCTGACATATATATAGTCTAGTAGTCTACCCATCTGATTTAGGGTTACATATCCTGACATATATATAGTCTAGTAGTCTACCCATCTGATTTAGGGTTACATATCCTGACATAATATATAGTCTAGTAGTCTACCCATCTGATTTAGGGTTACATATCCTGACATATATATAGTCTAGTAGTCTACCCATCTGATTTAGGGTTACATATCCTGACATATATATATATTATCTAGTAGTCTACCCATCTGATTTAGGGTTACATATCCTGATATATATATAGTCTAGTAGTCTACCCATCTGATTTAGGGTTACATATCCTGACATATATATATGTCTAGTAGTCTACTACCATCTGATTTAGGGTTACATATCCTGAACATATATATAGTCTAGTAGTCTACCATCTGATTTAGGGTTACATATCCTGACATATATATAGTCTAGTAGTCTACCCATTCTGATTTAGGGTTACATATCCTGATATATATATAGTCTAGTAGTCTACCCATCTGATTTAGGGTTACATATCCTGACATATATATAGTCTAGTAGTCTACCCATCTGATTAGGGTATCATATCCTGACATATATATAGTCTAGTAGTCTACCCATCTGATTGGGGGTACATATCCTGACATATATATAGTCTAGTAGTCTACCCATCTGATTTAGGGTTACATATCCTGATATATATATGTCTAGTAGTTCTACCCATCTCTGATTTAGGGTTACATATCCTGACATATATATAGTCTAGTAGTCTACTCCCATCTGATTTAGGGTTACATATCCTGACATATATATAGTCTAGTAGTTCTAACCCCATCTGATTTAGGGTTACATATCCTGACATATATATAGTCTAGTAGTTCTATCTACCATCTGATTTAGGGTTACATATCCTGACATATATATAGTCTAGTAGTCTACCCATCTGATTTAGGGTTACATATCCTGACATATTATATAAGTTAGTAGTAGTCTTACCCATCTGATTTAGGGTTAACATATTCTGACTATATATAGTCTAGTAGTACCTACCCATCTGATTATTAGGTTACATATCCATTGACATATATATAGTCTAGTAGTTCTACCCATCTCTGATTTAGGGTTACATATCCTGACAATATATAGTCTAGTAGTCTACCCATCTGATTTAGGGTTACATATCCTGACATATATATAGTCTAGTAGTCTACCAATCTGATTTAGGGTTACATATCCTGAACATATATATAGTCTAGTAGTCTACCTGATCAAGTCCTGATTTTAGGGTTACATATCCTGATCATAATATAGTCTAGTAGTCTACCCATCTGATTTAGGGTTACATATCCTGACATATATATATAGTCTAGTAGTCTACCATCTGATTTAGGGTTACATATCCTGACTATATATTCTAGAGTCTACCATCTGATTTAGGGTTACATATCCTGCATATATATAGTCTAGTAGTCTACCCATCTGATTTAGGGTTACATATCCTGACATATATATAGTCTAAGTAGTCTACCCA
>NW_019943087.1:149034-164390 GCF_002910315.2 Salvelinus sp. IW2-2015
AGAGAGAGATAACCTTAAGTGTTAATACATACAGCTGGGAAGAAATATTGGATATCAGAGAGATGTCAACTTACCAGCACAACCAGCACTACGACCGGAATACAACCAGCACTACGACCAGGAATACAACCAGGAATACGACCAGCACTACGACCAGGAATACGACCAGCAATACGACCAGCACTACGACCAGCACTACGACCAGCACTACGACCAGGAATACGACCCAGGAATACGACCAGCACTACGACCAGGAATACGACCAGCACTACGACCAGGAATACGATCAGCACTACGACCAGGAATACGACCAGGAATACGACCAGCACTACGACCAGGAATACGACCATCACTACGACCAGGAATACAGGACACCTTCAACACCCAATGTCACATAAAGGCAAAAAAGGATCATCAAGGACAACAACCACCCGAGCCACTGCCTGTTACCCCGCTATCATCCAGAAGGCAAGGTCAGTACAAGTGCATCAAAGCTGGGACAGAGAGGTTGAAAAGCAGCTTCTATCTCAAAGCACATCAGATTGTTAAACAACCACCCCTAGCACAGAGAGGCGGCTTTTCTACCTACAGACTTGAAATCATTGGCCACTTTAATAAATGGAACACTTGTCACTTTAATAATGCCACTTTAAGAGTGTTTACATATCTCGCATTACTCATCTCATATGTATATACTGTATATATGTGAAGAATGCAACAAAGATGCAGAATCATCTGGCCAAGTGCATAAAGTTCCCCTCAGCGCTCACAACAAGCAACCTTTGACAAAAGTCCCTCTACTTCTGTTTGAGGTGAAAATGAGGAATCAGACACCTTATCAATAGCAATCTACCTCAAAGTGAGAAGAATAAGAGCACCACATTGAAGCTGCCCAGCAACACCCGTTGGGGTGGTGTTGTCATCATGTTTGACAGTCTCCTGGAGGGGAAGGAGTCTCTCCAAGAAATGGTCATATCACAGTCTGCCGATATGGACAGCCCCACCAAGAGGATCCTCCTGGATGGTGTATTTTGGAGAGAGTAGTAAGCAGCCTGAATCTCCTGAAACCTCCTGAAGCTCTTTGCCACAGATTGAGGGAGACAATGCCATCCTGTCTGATGTTCAGAACTCTGCTGGCAGATGTAAGAGAAGAATCTCCGTACTGCCCTGCCCACTTCACTGTTGCTCCAAGCAGAGGAAACTGCAGTTCTGAAATACATCAAAAAGCGTGAAGACTTCTGCCTGAAGCTCCACCTGGTGGAAGGGACTTTGTGGATCTGAGGCTCTTTCTTCTGTTGCCTCCATCATCCTCCAAATCCCACCAACAATCAGCCGTCTCAGAGCGCAACTGGTCCTTGTTTGGGAAACACACACACCAAAGCACGCAACAGGCTGACCAATACAAATTGGTGGCCATCCAGACAAATTTGAGTTTTTTTGAGGCCTGACAACGAGCCATCCTCAACAAGGTTGGAAAGTGACAGTGAAGATGAGGCCTCAGAGTCTGATGTTCAAGAGGTGGACATTGATGAGGTCCAGGGAGAAGACATGGAAGCCTGAAAGGAAGACAACCAAAGCTTTAGTCTAGAAACTATAATTTTACAGATGTATGTTGAAATGTTTCTGGGAGATGCGATGGATCATTTAATATTCCCTTTAGTTGTCTCAGTGAAATCATCCCATGTGAAGAGTCAACTCGTGTAATTAAAGTTCAATTCGTAACTAAATCGTTTTTTTTTCTATTAGAAGGATTTCATCATTTGCAAATATGTCTACTTATAATAAGGTAAAAGGTTTACGTTTCTGTCTCCATATGATATGGATAAATATATCCAATGCAAAAAACATCTACTTTAAATGGTATTAATACTCATTTGTATATATTTCCGTTAATTCCCATATATTCCGTTAATTCCCACGGAAAGTTTCCACCTCTGAATATTCCCAAAATGTGCACCCCGTAATATTACCTGTTAGAAACTGCTGCACTATTGGATCTAGAAGCATTAGAATTTTGCTCAACTCGCAATAACATCTGCTAACCATGTGTATGTGACCAATAACATTTGATTTTGAAGTTGTAGAAACATCTCAAGGATGATCAATGAAAACAGGATGCACCTGAGCTCATAATCGAGTCTCATAGCAAACGGTCTGATTACTTATGTAAATAAGGTATAGTGTTTTCACTTTGTTTTTACGGGGTATTGTGTTGTAGATTGATGAGGATTTTTTTTTTTTTTATCCATTTTAGAATAAGGCTTGAACGTACAAAATGTGGAACAAGTCAAGGGGCTGAACACTTTCCGAAAGGACTGTATATAGTCTAGTAGTCTACCCATCTGATTTAGGGTTACATATCCTGACATATATATAGTCTAGTAGTCTACCCATCTGATTTAGGGTTACATATCCTGACATATATATAGTCTAGTAGTCTACCCATTGATTTAGGGTTACATTCTGACATATATATAGTCTAGTAGTCTACCCATCTGATTTAGGGTTACATATCCTGACATATATATAGTCTAGTAGTCTACCCATCTGATTTAGGGTTACATATCCTGACATATATATAGTCTAGTAGTCTACCCATCTGATTTAGGGTTACATATCCTGACATATATTATGTCTAGTAGTCTACCCATCTGATTTAGGGTTACATATCCTGACATATATATAGGCTAGTAGTCTACCCATCTGATTTAGGGTTAACATATCCTGACACATATATAGTCTAGTAGTCTACCCATCTGATTTGGGTTACATATCCTGACATATATATAGTCTAGTAGTCTACCCATCTGATTTAGGGTTACATATCCTGACATATATATATATAGGTAGTAGTCTACCCATCTGATTTAGGGTTACATATCCTGACATATATATATAATAGGCTAGTAGTCTACCCATCTGATTTAGGGTTACATATCCTGACATATATATAGTCTAGTAGTCTGCCCATCTGATTTAGGGTTACATATCCTGACATATTATATGTCTAGTAGTCTACCCATCTGATTTAGGGTTACATATCCTGACATATATATAGTCTAGTAGTCTACCCATCTGATTTAGGGTTACATATCCTGACATATATATAGTCTAGTAGTCTACCCATCTGATTTAGGGTTACATATCCTGACATATATAGTCTAGTAGTCTACCCATCTGATTTAGTGTTACATATCCTGACATATATATAGTCTAGTAGTCTACCCATCTGATTTAGTGTTACATATCCTGACATATATATAGTCTAGTAGTCTACCCATCTGATTTAGGGTTACATATCCTGACATATATATAGCTAGTAGTCTACCCATCTGATTTAGGGTTACAATCCTGACATATATATAGTCTAGTAGTCTACCCATCTGATTTAGGGTTAATATCCTGACATATATATAGTCTAGTAGTCTACCCATCTGATTTAGGGTTACATATCCTGACATATATATAGTCTAGTAGTCTACCCATCTGATTTAGGGTTACATATCCTGACATATATATAGGCTAGTAGTCTACCCATCTGATTTAGGGTTACATATCCTGACATATATATAGTCTAGTAGTCTACCCATCTGATTTAGGTTACATATCCTGACATATATATAGTCTAGTAGTCTACCCATCTGATTTAGGGTTACATATCCTGACACATTATAGTCTAGTAGTCTACCCATCTGATTTAGGGTTACATATCCTGACATATATATAGTCTAGTAGTCTACCCATCTGATTTAGGGTTACATATCCTGACATATATATAGTCTAGTAGTCTACCCATCTGATTTAGGGTTACATATCCTGACATATATATATATATAGTCTAGTAGTCTACCCATCTGATTTAGGGTTACATATCCTGATATATATATATCTAGTAGTCTACCCATCTGATTTAGGGTTATATCCTGACTATATATAAGTCTAGTAGTCTACCCATCTGATTTAGGGTTACATATCCTGACATATATATAGTCTAGTAGTCTACCCATCTGATTTAGGGTTACATATCCTGACATATTATATAGCTTAGTAGTCTACCCATCTGATTTAGGGTTACATATCCTGATATATATATAGTCTAGTAGTCTACCCATCTGATTTAGGGTTACATATCCTGACATATATATAGTCTAGTAGTCTACCCATCTGATTTAGGGTTACATATCCTGACATATATATAGTCTAGTAGTCTACCAATCTGATTTAGGGTTACATATCCTGACATATATATAGTCTAGTAGTCTACCCATCTGATTTAGGGTTACATATCCTGATATATATATAGTCTAGTAGTCTACCCATCTGATTTAGGGTTACATATCCTGACTATATATATGTCTAGTAGTCTACCCATCTGATTTAGGGTTACATATCCTGACATATATATAGTCTAGTAGTCTACCCATCTGATTTAGGGTTACATATCCTGACATATATATAGTCTAGTAGTCTACCCATCTGATTTAGGGTTACAATCCGTTACAACACGGATATATACATATAATGACATTTGAAATGTCTTTATTATTTTGCAGCTTTTGTGGTGTAATGTTTACTGTTCATTTTTATTGTTTATTTCAATTTAGTTTATTATCTATTTCACTTGCTTCGGCAACGTTAACATATGTTGCCCATGCCAATAAAGCCCTTGAATTGAAATTGAATTGAGACAGACAGAGCGAGACAGACAGACAGAGCGAGACAGACAGAAAGCGAGACAGACAGACAGACAGAGCGAGACAGACAGAGCGAGACAGACAGACAGACAGAGCGAGACAGACAGACAGACAGAGCGAGACGACAGACAGAGCGAAGACAGACAGACAGAAGCGAGACGAGACAGAGAGAGAGACAGAGAGAGGCAGAGAGAGAGGCAGAGAGAGAGGCAGAGAGAGAGGCAGAGAGAGAGACAGACAGACAGAGCGAGACAGACAGACAGAGCGAGACAGACAGACAGAGCGAGACAGACACACAGAGCGAGACAGAGAGACAGACAGACAGAGCGAGACAGAGAGACAGACAGACAGAGCGAGACAGAGAGACAGAGATTTGGAGAGCAGAGAACAGTACATTACTCCACTGCCCCAGGCTAACCTTGTTGCCTGTCCCTGGAGTCTGCACTGCTCTGCTTGGCACAGACCGATCTGAGTATTGATATAGCATGGCTTGCTGCCTACTGCCCCACCCCCACTGTCATGAACACACATACGTCTGCTACACCCCCACGCCACGACAGACAGAATTCTCTCTTTATGTTTACAAAGCAAATGGAAGACAGTAAACGAAAAGGGGAATAAAAAGGGAAACAATAGTAAACATTACTCACAACATTTTAAAAAGAATAAAGACATTTCAAAAGTAATATAATTGGCTATGTACAGTGTAGCAGTATGAAAAGGAAAATAAATAAACAGATAACTATAGGTTGTATTTAAACTGGTGTTTGTGCTCCACTGGCTTCCCTTATCTCATGACAACAGGTTACACATATTGCTGCTGTAACTGCACAATGTGGTATTTCACCTAACAGCTTTGGGAGTTTATCAATGTTTCATTTCTTTACAAAATATTTGTGGGTCTGTGTAATCTGAGGGAAATATATCTCTCTATGGTCATACAATTAGGAGAGTAGGAAGTGCAGCCCAGTTTCCACCTCCTTTTGTGGGCAGTGTGTCTTCTCTTGAGAGCCAGGTCTGCCTACGGCGGCCTTTCTCAATAGCAAGGCTATGCTCACTGAGTCTGTACATCGTCAAAGCTTTCCTTAATTTAGGGTCAGTGTTCTGCCACTGTGTACTCTCTGTTTAGGGCCAAATAGCATTCTAGTTTTCTCATTTGTTTTGCTAGTTCAATTACAGTTTGTTAAATATTTATCTTTTTGCGTTCTCATAATTTGGTTGGGTCTAATTGTTTTGCTGCCCTGGGGCTCTGTGGGGTCTGTTTGTGTTTGTGAATAGAGCCCCAGGACCGCCTTGCTTATGGGACTCTTCTCCTGGAAAAATATAAATATTCATCTCTCAAACTCTCCCCTAACCCGGATGGTTTGGTAATTGCTTCCTTTTAGGTGGTTGTAAAAATGGTTATTTTAAATGTGTTTATTTAATTTGTTTTACCCCTTTTTTCTCCCAAATTTCGTGGTATCCAATTGGTACGGACTCGGCAGGCGAAGAGCTGTGTGTCCGGTATTTGTGTGTCCGGTTGCACTTCCTAACCTCCTAGCCAATGTATGAACATAGAGACATATATTTCCCTCAGATTATAAATATTTTGAAAAAAAATGAAACATTGATAAACTCCCAAAGCTGTGAGGTGAAACTCGGCAGGCGAAGAGCTGTGAGTCCTCAGAAACACGACCCCGCCAAGCTGCTTCTTGACACAACGCCCGCTTAACCCGCAAGCCAGTCGCACCAATGTGCAGGAGGAAACACCGTACACCAGGCGACCGTGTTAGCGTGCATGCGCCCGGCCCGCCACAGGAGTCACTAGTGCGCTGGCCAAACCCTCCCCTAACCCGGACGACGCTGGGCCAATTGCGCGCCGCCTCATGGGTCTACCGGTCACGGCCGTCAGCGACACAGCCTGGAATCGAACCAGGATCTGTAGTGACACAGCTAGTACTGCGATGCARTGCCTTAGACCGCTGCGCCACTCGGAAGCCCGGCTCTTATCTGGGTTTTGATMATTAGCGGGTATCGGCCTAATTCTGCTCTGCATGCATTATTTGGTGTTCTACGCTGTAGACATTTCTGCAGAATTCTGCATGCAGAGTCTCAATTTGGTGTTTGTCCCATTTTGTGAATTCTTGCTTGGTGAGCGGACCCCAGACCTCACAACCATAAAGGGCAATGTGTTCTTTAACTGATTGAAGTATTTTTAGCCACATCCTAATTGGGGATGTTGAGTTTTATGTTCCTTTTGATGGCATAGAAGGCCCTTCTTGTCTTGTCTCTCAGATCGTTCACAGCTTTGTGGAAGTTACCTGTGGCACAGATGTTTAGCCAGAGATATGTATAGTTTTTTGTGTGCTGTAGGGCAACGGTGTCTAGATGGAATTTGTATTTGTGGTCCTGGAAACTGGACCTTTTTTGGAACACTATTATTTTTGTCTTACTGAGATTTACTGTCAGGGCSCAGGTCTGAAGGAATCTGTGCAGAAATTCTAGGTGCTGCTGTAGGCCCTCCTTGGTTGGGGACAGAAGCACCAGATCATCAGCAAACAGTAGACATTTGACTTCAGATTCTAGTAGGGTGAGGCTGGGTGCTGCAGACTGTTCTAGTGCCCTCGCAAGAATCTTGGCTTATATCGCGTTCCACTACTTCACAAGAGAGCCATTTGAACATAAACTTGTTTTTTATCAAAATACGTTGTTTTTTTTAGAAATGCCTTCCCGAACATGTGAACATTAATGTGCCTAAATAATAACATTGTGTGCCATCTGTAAATACAAATAAAATTGTTAAATTACAAACCTAGRTAAGAGACTTAAGAGTGGGCTGGACATGCCGAGAGATGAGTTTGGATTGGTCAGCCATATAGCGCGCTTCTGTCTATTTGAGCTGGTCAGTATGTAATCCTGTCTAATGCAGCTTTTTTAAATGTAGAACTGCATCAGTGTTGCTCTCCACTTTCTGGAGGACCGAGTTTTGAAATCAGTGGAATTAGAGTCTGATAGTTAAAGAGATGGAGAAAACACCTGTCTCTGGATTACATCTTCAAACTAAAGGCAACCGTGGCATCCGTGACAGGAGACGCGTACATCGATGATGTATACGGGAAAGATATTCTTGTTAGCTACATTTTCAGATATTACACGTTTCTAATTTTGACAGAAAGTGGTTTCATTTCAAGTGTACTGTTAGCTTGCTAGCTGACGTTAGCTGGCTAGCTCGCTATCTAATGTTACGTGTAGGATCGTATTACCCTTTGAAGAGGGGGATGACCGCAGCTGCTTTCCAATCTTTGGGAATCTCAGACGACACAAAAGAGAGGTTGACCAGGCTAGTAATAGGGGTTGCAACAATTCCGGCAGATAATTTTAGAAAGAAAGGGTCCAGATTGTCTAGCCCGGCTGATTTTTAGGGGTCCAGATTTTGCAGCTGTTTCAGAACATCAGCTGAATGGATTTGGGAGACGGAGAAATGGGGAAGGCTTTGGCGAGTTGCTGTGGGGGGTGCAGTGCTGTTGACCGGGGTAGGGATAGCCAGGTGGAAAGCATGGCTAGCCGTAGAAAAATGCTTATTGAAATTCTCAATTATAGTGGATTTATCGGTGGTGACAGTGTTTCCTGTCCTCAGTGCAGTGGGCAGCTGGGAGGAGGTGCTCTTATTCTCCATGGACTTTACAGTGTCCCAGAACTTTTTTGAGTTTGTGTTGCAGGAAGCAAATTTCTGCTTGAAAAAGCTAGCCTTGGCTTTTCTAACTGMCTGTGTATATTGKTTYCTAGCTTCCCTGAAAAGTTGCATATCACGGGGGCTGTTTGATGCTAATGCAGAACGCAATAGGATGTTTTTGTGTTGGTTAAGGGCAGTCAGGTCTGGAGAGAACCTGTAACGGCAGCCTTCCCTCTCTTCACTAGAAGAGGAGGTGTAACAGGGATCAGACCAACACGCAGCGTAGCCAGTGCTCAACATGTTTAATACGAACGATAAATGTGAACACTTAACAAATACAAAATAACAAAAAMGTGGCAAACCGATACTAGCTGGTGCATAGAAAACACAAAGACAGTAAACAACCACCCACAAATCCCCAACACAAAACAAGCCACCTATATATGATTCTCAATCAGGGACAACGATTGACAGCTGCCTCTGATTTGAGAACCATATTAGGCCGAACACAGAAACAGACAAACTAGACACACAACATAGAATGCCCACCCAGCTCACGTCCTGACCAACACTAAAACAAGCACAACACACAAGAACTATAGTCAGAACGTGACAGAACCAAGGGCTATATCTGTTCCTGGTTCTAAATTTCTTGAATGGGGCATGCTTATTTAAGATGGTGAGGAAGGCATTTAAAAAAAATAAAAAAAATAACCAGGCATCCTCTACTGACGGGATGAGATCAATATCCTTCCAGGATACCCCGGCCAGGTCGATTAGAAAGGCCTGCTCGCTGGTATTGAGTGATGATGAGAGAGATATTGTCTCTAGAAACATCATTGAAACCAGGTGATGTCATCGCATGTGTGGGTGGTGGAACTGAAAGGTTGGATAAGGTATAGTGAGCAGGGCTAGAGGCTCTACAGTGAAATAAGCCAATAAACACTAACCAGAACAGCAATGGACAAGGCATATTGACATTAAGGAGAGGCATGCTTAGTCGAGTGATCATAAGGGTCCAGTGAGTAGTGAGGTTGGTTGGCGTAACAGGGATTCAGACAGCTAGCCGGGCCATCGGTAGCAAGCTAGCAGAGGATGGAGGTCTGTTTTTAGCCACCTCGTGCGTTTCTGTCGGTAGATTAGTGGGGTTCTGTGTGGTAGAGGGGATCAATCCAATTGGCAAAATAAATATAGTTATAGTGACCCAAGAAAAATTGTCCGGTAGACCTATTCAGATAGCGGCCGATAAGACAGCTAACGATTAGCGGGCCGCAGATGGGCGTGAACGTCGCGAGGGAGGGGACAGTTGCCTTAGTTCCCTCTTTTTTTCTCTTTTTTCATTTTTTCTCAGATTGAAGTGGTTTATCCATCTCTGTTAGATAGATAACTCTTCATGTTGTTGTTTGTTTAGAGTTTTCCAATTTTCCCAGAAGTGGTTAGATTCTAGGGATTCTTCAATTACATTGAGCTGATTTCTGACGTGCTGTTCCTTCTTTTTCCGTAGTGTATTTCTGTATTGTTTTAGTGATTCACCATAGTGAAGGCTCAAGTTTTCTGGGTCTCTGTTATCGGGTGGATACGTTTCTCAATTTCTTTGTTAGGTTTTTACCGTCGTCATCAAACTATTTGTCATTGTTGATCGTTTTCTTAGGTTGTCTTCTTGACATTTTTTGATTTGATAAGGAAGCTGAATATACTGTTTAGGTTTTTTACTGCCAAGTTTAAACTTTCACTATTACAGTGAAACATTTTGTTCAGGAAATTATCTAGAAGGTATTGTATTTGTTGTTGCCTAATTGTTTTTTGGTAGTTTTCCTTCCATCATCTATAGCATTTCTTAATATAATTCCGTTCCTTTGGATTTGGTGCCTCATTGTCACGCCCTGGCCTTAGTATTCTTTGTTTTCTTTATTATTTTAGTTAGGTCAGGGTGTGACATGGGGTATGTTTTGTGTTTTGGGTGTTTATTATGGTAAAGGGGGTGTTGGTTTTAGTGTATGGGTTTGTGTGGAGTGTATGTGTCTAGTATTGTCTATGGTTGAGTGTAGGTGTTTAGGAAAGTCTATGGTTGCCTGATTTGGTTCTCAATCAGAGACAGCTGGTTATTGTTGTCTCTGATTGGGAGCCATATTTAAGGTAGCCATAGGCTTTAGATGTTTGTGGGTAATTGTCTATGTTGAACGTTTGTAGCCTGTGTGTGTGTGCACTACGTTATTTAGCTTCACGATCGTTTGTTGTTTTGTATAGTTTGTGTAAGTGTTTCGTTTTCATCTTCGTCGTTATGAATAAAGAAGATGGCTTATTTTCCAAATGCTGCGTTTTGGTCCGTCTCTCTTCCACACGATCGTGACACTCATGATTGAGTATTGCTCCGTTCAAGTAGACTGTTGTTTTGCTGTGATCTGATAGGTGTTTCAGTGGGCTGTCTGTGAACACTCTAAGAGGATCTGGGTTGAGGTCAGTGATAAAGTAGTCTACGGTACTACTGCCAAGAGATGAGCTACAGGTGTACCTACCATAGGAGTCCCCTCGAAGCCTACCATTGACTATGTACATACCCAGCGTCCGACAGTGCTGCAGGAGTTGTGACTGGTTTTTGTTGTGTCTAGGGGGGCATCCGGGGGAGGGAATGCTGTCACCTCCTGGCAGGTGTTTGTCCCCCTGTGTGCTGAGGGTGTCAGGTTCTTGTCCAGTTCTGGCATTTAGGTTGCCACAGACTAGTACATGTCCCTGGGCCTGGAAATGATTGATCTCCCCCTCTAAGATGGAGAAGCTGTCATTGTTAAAGTATGGGGATTCTAGTGGGGGGATATAGGTAACACACAGGAGGACATTTTTCTCTGTTGAGATCATTTCCAACCAGATGTAAAATGTTCCTGTTTTGATTAATTTAATAGAGTGAGTTAGGTCTGCTCTATACCAAATTATCATACCCCCTGAGTCTCATCCCTGTTTCACACCTGGTAGTTTGGTGGATGGTACTACCAGCTCTCTGTAACCTAGAGGAAAACCAGTGGGTCCGTCTCCTTTATACCATGTTTCTTTTAGGATGACAATGTCTGTATTTCCAATTTATTTGATGAAATCTGGGTTCCTGCTCTTTAGGCCAAAGGCAGATGACATCAGACCTTGTATATTCCAGGATGAGATAGTAAAAGCTTTGTGTTCCGTAGTGTCTAGTGTTGTTTTTGTGTGATTTAGGCCCGGACCATCACAGTAGGTGTGAGCAGAGCATGTTGAGCATCTGATACATACTTCTTATGTCGCATGATGGAGCTTGGGCGTGTGTAATAGTAGGGGTTGGGCCTGTTGCCTTGCTCACGGCCTGGGCATATGTCCTGCTGCCATTTTGAGGTCTCTCTCTCTTTCGCTCTTTCTCTGTCGCTCTGTCTGTCGCTCTGTCTCGTTCTCTCGTTCTGTCTGTCTGTCTCGTTCTGTCTGTCTGTCTGTGTCTGTCTGTCTCGTTCTCTCGTTCTGTCTGTCTGTGTCTGTGTCTGTCTGTCTCGTTCTCTCGTTCTGTCTGTCTGTGTCTGTCTGTCTCTCGTTCTGTCTGTCTGTGTCTGTCTGTCTCTCGTTCTGTCTGTCTGTGTCTGTCTGTCTGTCTCTCGTTCTGTCTTTCTGTGTCTCTCGTTCTGTCTGTCTGTGTCTCTCGGTCTGTCTGTCTGTCTGTCTGTCTGTCTGTCTGTCTGTCTGTCTGTCTGTCTGTTTTCCCCCTTCCAAAGTGCCCTTCAAAGCCATTGATTTTAGTTGAACTAATGAGGTTGTTCCACATGGCACACTACACCCTATGTAGTGCACTACTTTTGCCCAGAGTTTCAGGTTGCCTGATGACACCAGGCCCTGTGTGTGTGTGGCTGGGACTGCTGCTGCTGGGCATCCTATAATATAACATCCTGTAATGTAACATCCTGTAATATGGCATCCTGTAATATAACATCCTGTAATATAACATCCTGTAATATAACATCCTGTAATATAACATCCTGTAATATAACATCCTGTAATATTGATTTATGTCGAACACTTTGTTTGGTTTACTACATGATTCCATATGTGTTAGTCTTCATTGTTTCGGTATTCTCACTATATAATGATTCTGCTACAATGGTAGAAAATAGTAAAAAAAATTGCCGCGTGTGGCTGTATGGTCCCGTTGTGGGCTCAGTTTTGGTAGAGCATGGCGCTTGCAACGCCAGGGTTGTGGGTTCATTCCACGGGGGGACCAGGATGAAATAGTTATGAACTTTCCAATTTGTAAAGTCGCGTCTGATGAGATAAAGAGCGTCGCTAAATGACTTAAATGTTAAATGTTAAATGTAAATGTAAAACCCTTGAAATGAGTAGGTGTGTCCAAACATTTGACTGGCTGCTGCTTACATACAGTGCCTTTGGAAAGTATCAGACCCTTGACTCTTATTTTATATCAGGTATTGAAAATGAGGGTCTGGGAATGTCTGAGGGTGGAGGGCAGGATGGGGTGGGGGGGATAGGTATATCGGACCTGACTAGGGAAAGGGTTAAGATTGGGTGTGTGCTGTTCACTCTGGATTCAGTGCCAAGTCCAGGGTTCTGCAGTGGAGAAGTTATGGAGTTTGAGGTTAGGGTTAGATGTTTGATCCAGGATCCTGTAAGGAGCAGGTGGGGTAGGGGTAGGGGGGGTCAGGGGGTAGGGGAGGGGGCGGGGGTAGGGGTAGGGGTTAGGGTGAATCTGTCGGGTGAGGGCCTGATCACTAGTGTTTCACGCATTTAAATAACCCTTCAACTGACCGCCTTTGATGAAATCCCCTCTTCCTCAGTGCACCAAATAGGGTCTGTGGTGGCCTGAAATGAAAGCCAAGTTAGGTTCAGGGGTTAAATGTAGGCAAAAAATAGGATTTTGATTTTGAGAATGGAAATAATTTAGGTTAATTGTCAATAGGGGCGGACCACCACAAAGGATAGATAAAGAAGAGGGGAATGTTTACAGTATAGACTGTGTTTGAGGACGATGTGTGCATTATGGAGATGTTAGCAAAAGTGGGGTTGCCGGCTGTTTATATCCTGATACCTCTTAGGATATAGTTATTCACTGGAAGGGGTTTAGAGAGGGTTCGAGGGAGGATAGTGGTCTCGAGAAACGGGAGGTGATGGGAGGAGTCAGGGGAAGAAGAATCTGATACTGGAGAGAGGGAGGGAGGGGGGAAAGTCAGATAACAGGAAGGTGGGGAGAACACAAATGGGAAGCAATAGTTTATAGCTATACAGTGATTGAATGAGAGGAGGATTCACAGTTCTTTAGATTGGGGGGTGCTCATGGGTTGTAGGGGGCTCTCTGGGGAATATAGCCAGATTCACCCAAGTAGCAACTCACCATCCGACACCAAATATGCGCATCACACGGATTTGTTGTTTTACCGCCCAGACACATCCACACATACAATTCACCCTATAGAGCGCCATCCACACTACCCTCCCCTAGGACCGTACTCGATCAGTTGTTTGCCCCAAGACGGCATATCACTAATTTGATATAGCAGGGAAACGGTGTTATCAGTACTATTAGGATATGTCATGTGGAAAGATATAATCAAAGGGATGGTTACAGAGGATGGTCCACTTGAATAAGGATGTTACATTAGAATGTCATGAAAATAGGGGATGTTACTAATTAGGAATGCTAATAAGGTAAGTCACTTGAATAGGGGATGGTTACATTAGGAATTGCGGTTCATTGAATAGGGGGATGTTACATTAGGAATGGTCCACTGATAGGGGATAGTTACAAAATTAGGAAGGCACTGGAAACGATAGAATATTGGAGGATGTTACATTAGGATCCCAGACCACCCATACTAGTTTTCCACAGACCCAATCCTACAGAGAAGAAATTTAGGGCAGATGGGATAGTTTAGATCAAATTTGAGGAATGACATGAATAGGGGATGGTACATTAGGAATGTGCACTGAGATAGGAGGATGTATGATAGAAATTCACTGCAATAGGGTTGTTACTTAGGTAATGTCAACTAGAATAGGGGATGCGTTTATAAATTAGGAATGTCACCCCCACGTAACCATGCGAATACAGCGTCCCAGACCATCACAGCCATTGGATGTGACCCCAATGACTCAGGCACAACATTGTCACTGAAATAGGGATGTGGACGGTTCATATAGGATTCGTCACTGGAAATGGGGGGGGAGATAATGTGAGTTTTTACATTTAGGTGTCACTTCGAATAGGAGGATGTTACATTAGGAATCTCAGCTCTCCCAGACCATCACAGCGTCCCAGACCATCACACGTCCCCAGACATCAATCAACATCACACAAAAGACAACCGGGAAGTATGGGGATGTTACATTAAGGGCACCCACAGGACCCATCGTGTCTCCCAGACCCATCGTCAACCTCATCCCGCAGACATCACACCGATAGGATGTTATATTAAGGCAGGTCCGATGAATGAGGAGTTTATTACATTAGGAAGTCACTTGGGGAATAGGGGATTTACATTAGGAATGTCACTGAATGTCACTGAAATAGGGGATGTTATTATAAATAGAAATTCACTGAACTAGGGATGTTACATTAGGAATGTCAACTGTAATGAACTAGGGATTGTTAACACTTAGGAATGTCACTTTCAGATAGGGGACTGTTAGTAGTTAGGGAAGGTCCACTTCCCCCTTTCAACTGAATAGGGGAATGTTACCATTAGGAAATTCACTTGAATAGGGGAATGTTATTTGGTCACATCGTGGTCACTGAATAGGGGATGTTTATGTTAGTAAATATTGTATGTGGACAGGACAGTAAATGGATGGGGGGCATGTTGGGGGGGGGGGGTGGGTTTTGAAAAATAGATGTTTCTAATTTATATTTCAAAGAGTTCTGGTTTGGTTTAGTCTGTAGAAGTTGGTGTTGTTTAGCTGGCGCCAGAGTTGGTTGTTAGCGGTCCAAGAGTGTGGTGTGTAGGCTGTGCCCAGAGGTTGGTGTTTGAGCTGGTCCCCAGAGTTGGTGTTGTAGA
>NW_019943087.1:167574-178373 GCF_002910315.2 Salvelinus sp. IW2-2015
GGACCCATTACACCGGCCCCCAGACCATCACACCGTCCCCAGACCATCAGTTTCCCAGCAGCCATCACACCGTCCCCCAGACCATCACACTGTCCCCCAGACCCATCAGTTTCCTCAGACCATCACACCGTCCCCAGACCATCACACCATCCCTTCAGACCCATCACACCATCCCTCAGACCATCACACCGTCCCCCAGACCATCACACCGTCCCCCAGACCATCGCACGTCCCCCAGACCATCACACCGTCCCCCAGACCCATCACACCATCCCCCAGACCCATCACCACCATCCCCCAGACCATCAAACCATCCCCAAACCCATCACACATCCCCCAGACCATCACACCATCCTCAGACATCACACCATCCCCAGACCATCACACCATCCTCAGACCATCAAACCATCCCCAGACCATCAAACCATCCCCAGACCATCACACCATTCTCAGACCGTCAAACCAACCCCCAGACCATCACACCGATGTTATATTACAGGATTAATTAAATGTGGCCAATGACAGGATGTTATATGACAGGATGTTATATTACAGGATTTATATACAGGATGTTATATTACAGGATGCCAGTTTACAGGATGTTTAATTACAGGATGCATATTACAGGATGTTATATATTACTGAGAATGCCATATTACAGCATTTATATTATACTGTAGAATGCATATTACAGCATGTTATATTACAGGATGTTATATTATTACAGGATGTTATATACAGGATGCCATATTACAGCATGTTATATTATACTGTAGAATGCCATATTACAGGATGTTATATTACAGGATTTATTATTACAGGATGTTATATATTACAGGATGCAAAATTACAGGATGTTGTATTACAGGATGCCATATTACAGGATGTTATTTACAGGATGTATATTACAGGATGTTATTTACAGGATGCCATATTACAGGATGTTATATGACAGGATCAAAATTACAGATGTTGTATTACAGATGTTATATTACAGGAGTTTATATGACAGGATGCAAAATTACAGATGTTGTATTACAGGATGCCATATACAGGATGTTATATGACAGGATGCAAAATTACAGGATGTTGTATTACAGGATGCAAAATATACAGGATGTTATATTACAGGATGTTATATTACAGGATTTTGCATGTGACAGGATGCATATTACAGGATGCCATATTCGAATCAACATATATTTGAGATTTGAGATTCTTCATAGGAGCCACCCTTTGCCTTGATGACAGCTTTGCACACTCTTGGCATTCTCTCAACCAGCTTCACCTGGAATGCTTTTCCAACAGTCTTGAAGGAGATCCCACATATGCTGAGCACTTGTTGGCTGCTTTTCCTTCACTCTGCGGTCCAACTCATCCCAAACCATCTCAATTGGGTTGAGGTTGGGTTATTGTCGATGCCAGGTCATCTGATGCAGCACTCCATCACTCTCCTTATTGGCCAAATAGCCCTTACACAGCCTGGAGGTGTGTTGGGTCATTGTCCTGTTGAAAAATAAATTATAGTCCCACTAAGCGCAAACCAAATGAGATGGTATATCGCTGCAGAATGCTGTGGTAGCCATGCTGGTTAATTGTGCCTTGAATTCTAAATAAATCACTGACAGTGTCACCAGCAAAACACCTCCACACCATCACACCTCCTCCTCCATGCTTCACGGTGGGAACTACACACGTGGAGATCATAAGTTCACCTACACTGCGTCTCTCAAAGACCTAGCGGTTGGAACCAAAAAATCTCACATTTGGACTCATCAGACCAAAGGACAGATTTCCACTGGTCTGATGTCCATTGCTCGTGTTTCTTGGCCTAAGCAAGTCTCTTCTTCTTCTTATTGATGTCCTTTAGTAGTGGTTTCCTTGCAGCAATTCGACCATGAAGGCCTGATTCACGCAGTCTCCTCTGAACAGTTGACGTTGAGATGTGTCTGTTACTTGAACTCTGTGAAGCATTTATTTGGGCTGCAATTTGGGCCGGTAACTCAAATGAACTTATCTTCTGCAGCAGAGGTGACTCTGAGTCTTCCTTTCTTGTGGCAGTCCTCATGAGAGCCAGTTTCATCATAATGCTTGATGGTTTTTGCAACTGCACTTGATGTTCCATATTGACTGACCTTCAACTTTATGATTGACTGTCGTTTCTCTTTGCTTATTTGAGCTGTTCTTACCGTAATATGGACTTGGTCTTTTACCAAACAGGGCTATCTTCTGTATACCACCCCTACCTTGTCACAACACAACTGATTGGCTCAAACGTGTTAAGAAGGAAAGAAATTCCACAATTTAACTTCTAATAAGGCACACCTGTTAATTGAAATGCATTCCAGGTGACTACCTCATGAAGCTGGTTGAGAGAATGCCAAGAGTGTGCAAAGGTATCATCAAGGAAGAGCAAATCGGCGTTCTCTCCTATAGGGCCCTGGTCTAAAGTAGTGCACTATGTAAGGAATAGGGCCCTGGTCTCAAGTAGTGCACTATGTAAGGAATAGGGCCCTGTTCTAAAGTAGTGCACTATAAAGGGAATAGGGCCCTGGTCTAAAGTAGTGCACTATAATGGGAATAGGGTCTGGTCTAAAATAGTTGCACTATATAGGAAATAGGGCCCTGCCGGTCTAAAGTAGTGCACTATATAGGGAATAGGGCCCTGGTCTAAAGTAGTGCACTATATAGGGAATAGGGCCCTGGTCTCAAGTAGTGCACTATATAGGGAATAGGGCTCTGGTCTAAAGTAGTGCACTATGAAGGGAATAGGGTGCCAGTTAGGAGGTGTCCTCTCCTCTTTTCCCTGCAGTGAGAGAATGAAACACAATCCTCTGTAATGAACTCATCAGCCACACAGTCAGTCATCCTGATCCTTGTTTTCCCCTCTCTGACTCCCATTCACGGATTCACTGACTTCTAATCACATCCAAGACGGCGTAGAAGTCAGACGTCTTTGTCCTGTCGTGTCCCTTGTATATATCTTTTTACGTCTTTTTCTTCGCATATCTTTTAAAAACATTTTCCTAAACCTCACCTTCTAAATACTCTCCTGCAACCCTCCTCACTCAATGTGGCGTGGATCTGCTTTTTCCTAAAGTATTTCTATTTACTTTGGATCTGGAATCCCTCAACTGAAGCTAGCCAGCTAACTACCTACCAGCTATCAGTCAGCAAACCACTGCTAGCGGTCATCAGCTAAACTTTAGCTCGGAAAACTCTCGCCAGTTCGAACAACGTGACTCAAACCACAGCATAACGGACCTATTTCTCCATATCCCCGGATTCCTACTCTGAACATTTTCATCTGGATCTTCGCAACTAGCTAACCGCAATCCTGGGTGACCACTCCTGGCTAGCGTTTCCATCCCGGAGCAAGCACCAATTAGCCTGAAGCTAGCCCGGCCAGGGTTCCTGTGGAACCACCGAAGCCCACTCCTGGGCAACAATATCCGAACCCCTTCTACTGCCGGTACGGGGCACGGAACCCCGCCGATCCTCTACGACTGGAATACCGACATAATCTGCCCGAGGATTCCAACAGGCCCCTCAGGCGCGATGTGCGCGACGCCCGCTGAAGGCCCATTCTGCTAACCTGCTAGCTACCTAGAGCTACTTGGAACCCTACTAATTCCATGACTGGTCTATCAACGTCACCGCACGAAGATGCAAAAACAGATTTACCCCCATCGCGACGTCCCCCAAATGCTAACTTGCTAGCCCCGGTCTGTTAACTGCTAGCTTGCCTGCCCCGGTCTGCTAACTGCTAGCTTGCCTGCCCCGGTCTGCTAACTGCTAGCTTCCCTGACCCGGTCTGCTAACTGCTAGCTTGCCTGACACGGTCTGCTAACTGCTAGCTTGCCTGCCCCAGTCTGCTAACTGCTAGCTTCCCTGACCCGGTCTGCTAACTGCTAGCTTACACGTCCGCTAACTGCGACTTGCCTTGCCCCGGTCTGCAACTGCGAGCCCTGCTAGACTGCTTGCTGCTAACCGGTCCTGCGAATCGCTAGCTTGGCCTGCTAAACTGTCTGAATCGCCAGCGTCCCCCAGTTAGTCCAACCACTCTTTGCGACCATACAATTCACTGCTACGCATGCCTCTCCTAATATCACATATGCCTCCGTCCCTTACTGCCTGGTTAGTGATTACTGTTCTCTATTTCACTGTAGAGCCTCTAGCCCGGCTCAATATGTCTAAACCAGCCCTTGTTGTTCCACCTTCTACATATGCGAAGACATGCACCTGGTTTAAACTCTCGAGAGACTATATCTCGCTGCACCATTAAGCCAATGCCTACGTACCTCAATGTACCGCACAATCCTACCTTTATCCTTTGTCTGTACACTAGGCCTGGAATCTATGCTAATCGTGCCCATAACCTGCTCTTTTACTCTCTGTTCCGAACGTGCTAGACGGCCAGTTCGTAATGCCCTTATCCGTACCTATCCTACTTCTCCTCTGTTCCTCTGGTGATGTAGAGGTTAACCAGGCCCCAGTGCCTAGCCCCACCACCAGGTGCTCTCATTGTTGACTTCTGTAACCGAAAAGCCTGGTTTCATGCATGTAAACATTAGAAGCTCTCCTCCCTAAAGTTTTTTACTCCCTGATTTAGCACCAACTCCGCCAACCACGAGTCTTCAGCCGTGTCTGGATCGCTGGCTTAGAAAAACCACCAGAGAGAATACCCTGTAAAATCTCCATCCTAACTATAAACATTTTCCGCCACAGTAAGGAGAAGCTGCCAAAAGGGGGCCGTGTTGCAATCGTACTATGCAACAAGATGAGCCTGCAGAGTTTCGTGGTATTACTATCCAAGGTCTGTACCACGCAAAACATTTAGAGTTTGGGGGGTGAGGGAGCGCAGGTCAGGTCAGGAGAGATGGGGGGGTGAGGGAGGGCAGGAAGAGAATGGGGATTGAGGGAGGACAGAAGGAAGATGTGGGGGGTAATGGAGGACAGGAGAAGTGAAGGTGGTGAGGGTAGGGCAGGGAAAGAGAGGATGATGGATGGTTAAAGGAGGACAGACAAGTATAGTGGCCGTGGTTAAGAGGGAGGGCAGGGAAGGAGAGATGGGGGGTGAGGGATGGCAGGTCAGGTCAGGAGAGATGGGGAGTGAGGAGAGACATGGAGAGAGTAAGGTGGGTGAGGGAGGGCAGGAGAAGAAATGGGGATAAGGGAGGACAGACAGGAGAGAAGGTTGGTGGTTGAGGGAGGGCAGAGGAGGAGAGATGGGGGTTGAGGGAGGGCAGGGGAAGAGAGGGGGTTGAGGGAGGGCAGGGAGGAGAGATGGGGGATGACGGAGGGCAGGGAGGAGAGAGGGGGTTGAGGGAGGCAGGGAGGAGAGATGGGTTAGGGAGGGCAGGGAGAAGAGATGGGGGGTGATGGAGGGCAGGGAGGAAGAGAGGGGGTTGAGGAGGGCAGGGAGGAGAGATGGGGTTGAGGGAGGGCAGGAGAAGAGATGGGGGTGATGGAGGGCAGGGAGGGGAGATGGGGGAGGGAGGGCAGACAGGATAGTAAGGTGGTAGGGAGGGCAGGGCAGGGAGGAGAGATGGGGGGGAAGGGAGGACAAACAGGAGAGATGGGGGTCAGGGAGGACAGACAGGAGAGTAAGGTGGGTGGGTGAGGAGGGCAGGGAGGAGAGATTGGGGGGTGAGGGAGGACAGACAGGAGCAGGGAAGGAAGTAGGGGAGGAGAGGAGAGGAGGGGAGAGGAGAGATGGAGCAGGCACAGGTTGAAGGAGCCAGAGTAGGGAGCCAGAGTAGGGAGCCAGAGTAGGGAGCCAGAGTAGGGACCAGAGTAGGGAGCCAGGGGAAGTAATGTGACCAGGGAGCGATCCCGGGGCTCTGCTCTTCTCTCTCTCTTTCTCTCTCTCTGCCTTCTGTCTCTGTCTACCTCCAGGCCCTGCTAAGAGCCAGCTTTAGGTCAGATGGCCTGGCACCCCAGGGACAATAGAGATCTGTCTACATGCTACCAGACTGCTGAGAGAGAAGACATAACTGAAGTTAATTTGAGGCAGCACCCATTTTGTCCATCTGTCTTGCTAAAGGGATACTCAGGATGGATTTTGTCAGTGAAGCCCTTTATCTACGTCCCCAGTAGAAGTAGTCAGAATAACTTTTTTTTTTTTTTTTTTTGGTCTCTGCATCCAGTATGAAGGAAGTTTGAGGTAGTTTCACGAGCCAATGCTAACTAGCATTAGCGCAATGACTGGAGGTCTATGATATCTACAAGCATGCTAGCAGTTACCATAGACTTCCAGTTATTGTGTTAACGCTAGTTAGCAACTTCCATCAAACTGCACGCAGAGAAATATAAATGGTTTCCACGAGTTCATCTGACTCTGGGGAAGTAGATGAAGGACATCGTTGCCAAAATCCAGAAGTATCCCTTTAAGCACAATCTCTTAAGAAACCGTTAAGGAAATTGTGTTTTTCTTCTAAACGGGGAATCCCATCTCTGATATTAAAGGCAGATGGGACAGTGTAAGCTAAATCTGTGTTGATGCTCGCATATAGATTTTTTGGGGGGTTTAAATTACTATAAAAGGAAAACGTGCGCACACACAATTGCATGGCCTTATTTCGATTACAACATATTGGATGACTGTCATTCATATTCCATTCACCCAGTTCAATGTAACAGCGATAGCTTTAGGCTACTAAATGATACTAGAATGTTCCCCTATACCCATCATGAGGTGACTACAACCTAGCCTATGAATGAAAGTCTACAACGTAGGGCAACACAGGTCGAAAGACAAATTTGAGGTGACAGACAGTGACACATTCAATACCGCCTTGCACACTCTTGCCTGCATCTAGTTGATATAGATTGTAATCATTAGTCCAACAGCTGCAAACGAGAGTTTCTATTGGACAAATTCAGGTATGTTTATCCCTGTTTTGTTCCTTTTGTTTCTGTTTAAGAAACGTTTTTCAACAGAATCGGCGGAATGAAACCACCCCTGATGACGTGTATAAACACAGTTCACTCTCATAACAGTCACGTTGTATTTCTTCTCTTCCCATCGCTTGTGGACTTTAATGCACAACACATCAGCTGTATGTGACCAGGTGAAAAACCTTTCCAAGCTTAACCGCTATGCACAGTTTTCATCGTTGTCACCATATTAGCTAAAGTAACGTCATAGTTAGCATAGCTAATATAACTAACAGCATTAGTAAACCCGCCACAATCATGCAGTAATGTTACAGTGTACAATCAGTAAGCAGTTACACCGGCGGGCCCCGGTGGAAATAAATTAGTCAAACCAAAAGCTTACCTTGACTTGGAAGAGTTCCAGTGTTGTGTTGGAAAGTCATAGCCAGCTAGCTAACATAGCATCCCTCTGTTTGAGCAGGGTGTTTCAGTAGGCTAAACTAGCTAGCTGCATTTGCCTAGCAAAGTAAGTGAGAAAAAAACGCAATCTCTCTCTCTCTCTCTTCTACTTCTCTCTTGCTTCTCCTTCATTTTGGAGGAAATTAATTTGTTCAAAACTGTTCAACTATTGTCTGTCTCTCTTGAGTCAACTATTCACCACATTTTATGCACTGCAGTGCTAGCTAGCTGTAGCTTATGCATTCAGTACTAGATTAATTCTCTGATCCTTTGATTGGGTGGACCACATGTCAGTTCATGGTGCAAGAGCTCTGATAGGTTGGAGGACGTCCTCCGGAAGTTGTCATAATTACTGTGGTAAGTCTATGGAAGGGAGTGTGAACCATGAGCCTCCTAGGTTTTGTATGGAAGTCAATGTACCAGAGGAGAACGGAAGCTAGCTATCCTCCGTGTTACCCTACAGAGTGCTGCTGAGGCTACTGTAGACCTAATTTGCATAATAGTGTGTTTTAATACATTTTTGGTGACATGGAAATATTTAGTGTAGTTTTATCTAAAAAGGATCACTTTTTAAGTGTTTTTATTTTTATTAAATTCACTGAGAATGGTTCTCCCCTTCCTCCTCTGAGGAGCCTCCACTGACACACACACTATAACATGAACTAAACACATGTATGTATGCGGTGTTGTAATGTTGTATTGTAGATGCAGTATATAGTGTGTAAAACTGTTGTGTTAGTCACCACTGTCCCACATCTGTCTGTTAGTCACCACTGTCCCACATCTGTCAGTTAGTCACCACTGTCCCACATCTGTCAGTTAGTCACCACTGTCCCACATCTGTCAGTCACCACTGTCCCACATCTGTCAGTTAGTCACCACTGTCCCACATCTGTCAGTTAGTCACCACTGTCCACATCTTGTAGTCACCACTGTCCAATCTGTCAGTTAGTCACCACTGTCCCACATCTGTCAGTTAGTCACCACTGTCCACATCTGTCAGTTAGTCACCACTGTCCCACATTGTCAGTTAGTCACCACTGTCCCACATCTGTCGTTTAGTCACCACTGTCCCACATCTGTCAGTTAGTCACCACTGTCCCACATCTGTCAGTTAGTCACCACTGTCCCACATCTGTCAGTTAGTCACCACTGTCCACAATCTGTCAGTCAGTCACCACTGTCCCACATCTGTCAGTTAGTCACCACTGTCCCACATCTGTCAGTTAGTCACCACTGTCCACACTCTGCAGTCAGTCACACTGTCCCACATCTGTCAGCAGTCACCACTGTCCCACATCTGTCAGTCACCACTGTCCCACATCTGTCAGTCACCACTGTCCCACATCTGTCATGTCCACCACTGTCCCACATTGTCAGTTAGTCCCACTGTCCCACATCTGTCAGTCACCACTGTCCCACATCTGTCCAGTCACCACTGTCCCACATCTGTCAGTCACCACTGTCCCACATCTGTCAGTTAGTCACCACTGTCCCACATCTGTCAGTTAAGTCACACTGTCCCACATCTGTTAGTCACCACTGTCCCACATCTGTCAGTCACCACTGTCCCACATCTGCCAGTCACCACTGTCCACATCTGCCAGTCACCACTGTCCCACATCTGCCAGTTAGTCACCACTGTCCCACATCTGCCACGTTAGTCCCCACTGTCCAACCATCACCAGTTGTCCCCACTGTCCACCATCACCAGTTAGTCCCCACTGTCTACCATCACCAATTAGTCCCACTGTCCCACCATCACCAATTAGTCCCCACTGTCCACCATCACCAATTGTCCCCACTGTCCCCCATCACCAATTAGTCCCACTGTCCGCAACCATCACCAGTTAGTCCCCACCGTCACCAGTTAGTCCCCACCGTCACCAGTTAGTCCCCACCATCACCAGTTAGTCCCCACCGTCACCAGTTAGTCCCCACCGTCACCAGTTAGTCCCCACCATCACCAGTTAGTCCCCACCATCACCAGTTAGTCCCCACTGTCACCAGTTAGTCCCCACCATCACCAGTTAGTCCCCACCATCACCAGTTAGTCCCCACCGTCACCAGTTAGTCCCCACCGTCCAATATGTTCTGTTTTTGCTCTCATTGTTATTCCCAGTATGCTCTGTCCTTGTTTCATACCACTGGCTCACCAAAATGTTCTATTTGTAGATATATTTTAAATCTTATTATGCTCTGTCCTTGTTTAATGCTGATTAGAAGAGGAGAGAGGAGTAGGGGAGGAGAGGGGAGAGCAGTAGGGGAGGAGAGGGGAGAGCAGTAGGGGAGGAGTATAGGAGTAGTAGGAGATGATAGGAATAGTAGAGGAGAGAGGAGTAGGGGAGGAGAGGGGAGAGCAGTAGGGGAGGAGTATAGGAGTAGTAGGAGAGGATAGGAATAGTAGAGGAGGAGGGGGAGAGGATGAGGAGAGGAGTTGAAGTCAGTGGTGTACAAAGCCTGTCCTTGTCCTGAGTGTGTGTGTTCTAATTCCGTCCTCCTGAGTACCAGTCCACCAGAGATCCTCTATTAGATTAAAGGTCCACAGCAGATGAGACACTAGGTGATGGATTAAGGAACCTAATTGGAACATTGAAACTCATCATGAAATGAATCACTCCATGTACTTACCAGAAATATACTTATTCTATTCACCAAGCAGTTAAAGTGGTATTTTAATGCATTGTAACACTCTGATATGTTTGATACCACATCAGCTCAAGGGTGGGTGTCAAGTTACAAATGGACTCCTCACCTTGCTATTTTATGGAAACATACTTGAAGTTTCTGAGAGTGGGTAGAACAAGATAATCTAGATGTGATGACTGTGGTTAGAACTAGATGTGATGACTGTGGGTAGAACAAGATAATCTAGATGTGATTACTGTGGTTAGAACTAGATGTGAAAACGGTGGTTGGAACTAGATGTGATGACTGTGGTTAGAACTAGATGTGATGACTGTGGTTAGAACTAAATAATCTAGATGTGATGACTGTGGTTAGAACTAGATTAAAACAGGTGGTTAGAAAAAAACTAGAAAAACTA
Organism: Salvelinus sp. IW2-2015; assembly: GCF_002910315.2. Classification (NCBI taxonomy): domain Eukaryota; kingdom Metazoa; phylum Chordata; class Actinopteri; order Salmoniformes; family Salmonidae; genus Salvelinus; species Salvelinus sp. IW2-2015. The sequence continues at coordinate 177,959 of NW_019943087.1, forward strand.
GATGTGATGGCGATGTGGTTAGAAACTAGATGTGATGACTGTGGTAGAACTAAATATAATCTAGATGTGATGACTGTGGTTAGAAGACTAGAATCTAGCATGATACTGGGTTAGAATATGAATGTGAGGACTGTGTTTAGAAACTAAATAATATACTAATGTGATGACTTGTGGTTTAGAACTAAATTAGACTAGATTAATGGTGATGACTGTGGTTAGTAGACAACTAGATTGTTGATGACTGTGGTTAGAACTAGATTGATGACTGTGGTTAAAATAACAGATGTCGATGATGCTGTGTAGACTAAATAATGTAGAGTGATGACTGTGGGTTAGAAATAAGATGTGATAGACGTGTGTGTTAGAACTAGATGTGATGACTGTGGTTAGAACTAGATGTGATGACTGTGGTTAG
>NW_019943087.1:180273-185463 GCF_002910315.2 Salvelinus sp. IW2-2015
AAAAGAGAGACTTTTGGGTGAAATGACTGGGTGTTTAGACTGTGAGATATGTGATGACTGTGGTTAGAACTAGATGTGATGACTGTGGTTAGAAACTAGATGTGATACTGTGGTTAGAACTAGATGTGATGACTGTGGTAGTATGTGATGCGGTGAACTAGATGTGATGACTGTGGTTTAGAAACCTAGATGTGATGACTGTGGTAGAACTAGAATGTATGACTGTGGTATAGAACTAAATAATCTGATGTGATGACGTGGTTAGAACTATATCAGATGTGATGAACTGTGGTTGAACTAAATAATAGAGATGTGATGACTGTGGTTAGAACTAAAATAATATAATGTGATCACTGTGGTTAGAACTACAGATGTGATGACTGTGGTTAGAACTAATTAACTGATTGAAAACGGCTGGTTAGAACTAAATAATCTAGATTGATGACTGTGGTTAGAAACTAATATACATATATCTGATGTGATTAACCCTGTGGCTTAGACTAAATAACTAGATGTGATGACTGGTGGTTAGAACTAGATTGATAACTTGTGTTAGACAACTAATTGAAACTAGATGTGATGCAACTGTGGTTAGCGAACTAGATGTGATGACTGTGGTTAGAACTAGATGTATGACTGTGTTAGAACTAAATAATCTAGATGTGAAGACTGTGGTTAGAACTAGAATATATATATGTGATAACTAGTGGTTAGAAAACTAAATAATTTCTAGATGTGATGACTGTGGTTAGAACAACATAGATGTGATGACTGTGGTTAGAACTAGATGTCTATGAACTGTGGTTAGAACTAAAATAATCAGATGTGAGATAGATGGATGACTTGTGTTTAGAACTAAAATAATCTAGATCGTTGACTGTGGTTAGGATACATAGATGTGATGACTGTGGTTAGAACTAAATAATCTAGATGGTAGAACTAGATGTGATGACTGTGGTTAGAACTAAATAATTACATAGATGTGATAACTGTGTGCTAGTAACTAGTAACTACATATTAGAATTGACTGTGCGGTTAGAAACTAAATAATCTAGATGTTGATGACTGTGTTAGAACATAAATAATCTAGATGTGATGACCTGTGGTTAGAACTATAATAATGTAGAAGTGATACAACTGTGGTTAGAACTAGACTGTGATTGACTGTGGTATAACTAAATAATCTAGATGTGATAACTGTGTTAGAACTAGATAACTAGAGATGTGATGACTGTGGTTAGAACTAAATAATAGTGGATACTGCGTGTAAGACTACGATTGTGACTGACTGTGTGTTAAGAAACTAAATAAATCTAGATGTGATGCCACTGTGTTAGAACTAAATAATCTAGATGTGATTACTGTGGTTAGAACTAAGATGTATGATCTGTTGGGTTAGAAACTAATATAACTGTGTAGAACTAGTATGTGAATTGACTGTGGTTTAGAACTAATAATCAGATGTGATAACTGGTTTAGAGAACTAATGTGATGACTGTGGTTAGACTAAGTAATGTGATGACTGTGGTTAGAACTAGATGTGCACTGTACTGTGGTTCAGAATAGATGTGTCATGTCTGTGGCTTAGAACTAGCTGTGATGACTGTGTGTTCGACTAGAATGATGTGATACTGGTGGTTAGAACAATGATGCATTCGCATGTGATAGACTGTTGGTTAGAACTAATTAATCTAGTTTATGTGAATAACTGTGGTTAGAACTAAATGTGATGACTGTTAGATTAACTAATGGTGATGACTGTGTTAGAACTAGTATGTGATTGAACTGTGTTAGAACTATAGATGTGATAACTGTGGTTAGAACTAGTACCTGTGTTGAAATACTGTGGTAGACTAGATGTGAGAACTGTGTTAGAACTAGATGTGATGACTGTGGTTAGAACTAATATAATCTAATGTGATGACTGTGGTTAGAACTAGATCTGATGATGACTGTGGTTAGAACTAATGTGATGAACTGTGGTTAGAACTAGATTGATAGACTGTGGTTAGACACTAGATGTGATGACTGTGTTAGAACTAGATGTGATGTGTTACTGTGTGTATAGAACTCAGATGTGATGACTGTGGTAAGAACTAAAAAACTAGAGTGATGACTGTGGTTAGATCTAGATTGTGATGACTGTGGTTAGAACTAGATGTGACTAGAACTTGTGGTTAGACTAAGATGTGATGAACTGTGGTTAGAACTAAATGTGATGGACTGTGTTAGAACTAAAGATGTGATGACCTGTCAGCACGTACGAACTAGATCTAATGTCATGGACTGTGTAGAACTGGATACACTAGAGTCACGTACTGGATTTAACTGACATTCAAATAGTGGTCGGACTGGTACGATTGTTGATAACCTGTGACCAGAGCAGATCCGGTTCTACTGACCTCTTTTTCAGCTGGGTTGGAATGGGTTCCACTATGACCTGTGTAGTTTATGTCATTGTTATTATGACCACTTTGTTCTGCTTGCAATACACTGCTGGCTTGCTTCTCAAGCTAATGCAGGGTTGGCCTGGTCAAGCAGCCTCAGGATGGGAGACCAGATGCTAGCTGGAAAGTGGCTGTTGGAAGGGCCAGTAGAGGCACTCTAATCCTCTAGCTTACTAAACAATACGATCCACAATTGCCCCAGAGGACAGATGATTGGGGACAGACTGTGCACTCTGTGTAGCGAGTGCAGTCTCTTTCGGATGGGACCGTTAAACGGGGTGTCCTGACTCTCCTGTGGTCCATTAAAGGATCCCGAATGGTACTATCGTAAGAGTAGGGGTGTAACCCCAGGTGTCCCTGGCTAAATCCCATCTGGCCCTCAACCATCACGGTCACACATAATAAAATCCCGCATTTACAATTGTCTCATTCTCCCCCTCCTCATCCCTGTTAAAACTATCTACTCCAGGCTCGTATGCTGTACAATGAGAACGTTTTCTCAGTCAACTTATCCATGGCTAAATAATGGGATTTAATAAAAAATATTAAATGAAGACCTGTCTGTGTGTGCTGGTAGTCGCTGTCAGTTGTGTTGTGTTTGTAGAGTATGTTATTTATGACCTGTGTGTGTGTAGACACTTGTGTATCAGAGTAATGTTATTAATGACCTGTGTGTTGTGTGTGTGTGACCTGTGTATAGAGTATGTTATTATGACCTGTGTGTGTGTGACCTGTGTATAGAGTATGTTATTATGACCTGTGTGTGTGTGTGTGTGAACATCATGGCCTTTAGTTAGTTGTGTTGTTTCTATGACAGCCCAGCTGTCTGCTGTGATACTGTAAGGCTGTAGAAGGAAGACCTGGGGTTAAATACCACTTGACATCATTATAAATATTTAAACTGTGCTTGATTGAACCTGTCTGGCACAATGGAACCGATTGAACTGATGCGAAAGTGAAAACCCCTCCCGCCTGGCACTCCGGACAGGCTGAAACAAACGCATCAAGTATTTCAAAGGTTTCAAATAGTATGTGAACCCAGGTCTGCTGTAGAGAGAAGACAAGTCTCAGGCCGGGGATGAAAATAGAACTCTGGCATGAGGCCAGAACCAGGAAGGAACACGACCACATGACCCCTCTCACTCACTCGCTTACTGGAGGAGAGGAGGGGAAGGAGAGGAGAGTGGGAGGAGGAAGAGGAGAGGAGAGTGGGAGGAGGAAGAGGAGAGGAGAGAGGGGGAGAGAGGAGAGGGGGAGGAGGAAGAGGGGAGGAGAGTGGGAGGATGCAGTTTCTGCAACATTGTCTTTACATTTCAATCACCTAAGCACTGAACTTGGGCAATACGCATCCAGCCCCCTGTCAACTTACAACAACTTCCACTTTAAATTGACCACTTTTATCAAACATCAGCTTGGAATGAAACCCCAGTTGATAATGAGACTGTTATGGAGTAATTGGAGTGGGGTAAAGTATAGAGCAGAATGAGCTCACAGAATGAGGAATGACCACTATAACTAATGGAGAGGGGGGGAAAGAGGAATGCCCACTATAACTAATGGAGAACAGTCGGGAGAGAGGGGGAATGAGGAATGACCACTATAACTAATGGAGAACAGTCGGGAGAGAGGGGGAATGAGGAATGACCACTATAACTAATGGAGAACAGTGGGGAGAGAGGGGGAATGAGGAATGACCACTATAACTAATGGAGAATAGGGAGGAAGACAAGGAGAACGAGAAGAGAGACGAGACGGGAGGGGAGATGGATAGGGAGGAGAAGGAGAGAGAGGAGGAAGAGGGAGAGGAGAGAGACGAGAACGGGAGGGAAGATGGATAGGGAGGGGAAGGAGAGAGGGGGAGGGAGATGGAGATACGGGAGGAGAGGAGAGACGGAGAAGGAGAGAAGGTAGGAGATGAAGAGGGAGTGGGAGGGAGAGAGGGGAGGGAGATGGATGGGAGGAGAGGGAGAAACGGAGGAGACCGAGAAACGGGTAGGGAGATCGGATAGGAGGGGAGAGGAGGGGAGATGGATAGGGGGCAGAGGGGAGGAGATGGAGGAGGATAGAGGGAAGGAGAGGAGAGAGGGGAAGGGAGATGGATAGGGCAGGAAGAGGGGTAGGGATAGGGAGGGAGGGAAGAGGGGAGAGATGGATAGGGAGAGAGGGAGAAGGAGAGAGACGAAGAGGGGTAGGGGAGTGGATAGGGAGGAGAGGGGAGAACGGAGAGAGACGAGACGGTAGGGAGATGGATGGAGGGGAGAGGAGAGGGAATAGGGAAGGAAGAGGTAGGGAGATGATAGGAGAGGGGAGGAGAGAGGGGAGGGGAGAATGGAGCAAGGGAGGAGAGGGGTAGGGATAGGGAGGGGAGGGATAGGGAGAGATGGAATGGGAGGAGGGCAGAACGGAGAGAGAACGAGAACGGGTAGGGAGATGGAATAGGGAGGAGAAGGAGAAGACGAGCGAGTGAGACGGGTAGGGAGATGGATAGGGAGGGGAGAGGAGATGGATAGGAGGAGAGGGGTAGGAGAGATGGAGACTAGGGAGAGAGAGGCGAGAGGAAAGGAGAGACAGAGCGAACGGGAGGGGAGAAATGGGATAGGGAGGAAGAGGGAGAAAGGAGAAGAGACGAGACGGGTAGGGAATGGATGGTAGGAAAGAGAGGCGACAGAGAGAGGAGAAGTAGGGAGATAGGAGGAGGAAGATGATGGACGAGGGGTAGGGAGATGATAGGGAGAGAGGGAGA
>NW_019943087.1:187069-191045 GCF_002910315.2 Salvelinus sp. IW2-2015
GTGAGGAGAGAGGCACAACAGAGAGAGGGAGAGGAAGAGACGACGAGAGAGGACAGAGGAGGAAGGCAGAGGAGGACGAAGGAGAGAGAGAGAGAGACAGAGAGGAGGAGAGACAGCAAGAGGGAGAGGAGAGAGAGAGGAGAGACAGGAGAGAGACAGAGAGAGAGGAAGAGAGAGAGAGAGAGAGAAGGAGAGAGAGAGAGAGAGGAGGAGAGAGAGAGAGAGAGAGAGAGAGAGAGAGAGAGTAGAGAGAGAGAGAAGAGAGAGGATGAGCTATCTTAACTATCCTCTTAACAATGTTAGTAATTGAGCCCATTTAGGAATGGAAGGGAGGGCCCCCTGGCTGGCTGAGTGGCTGGTAGTTTTGCATCACACTAATGTCCCCATGCTGACCAGTGGAATGGAGACCGTGTCGCGTGTGGAGGCAGGGATTCCTCAGGCAAGGACTGACCTCATTTAGCCAACCGTGGACTACCACCCACCCCCCCCCCCCCCCCCCCCTCCCCCCCCCCCCCCCCCTTCCATTAGTCATAGTGGTCATCCCCCCCCCCCCCTCTCCATTAAGTCATAGTGGTCATTCCTCATTCACCCGTCTCATTAGTCATAGTGTCATTCCCCCCCCCCTTCTCCATTAGTCATAGTGGTCTTTCCTCACCCCCCCCCCGCCCTCTCCATTAGTCATTCCCCCCTCTCCGCCCTGTTCTCATTAGGTCATAGTGGTCATTCCTCACTGTTGCCCCCCTCTCCATTAGTCATAGTGGTCATCATTCCTCATTTCGCCCCCCTCTCCATTATTCATTAGTGGTCATTCCTCATTCCCCCCTCTCCCCACTGTTCTCATAGTAGTCTATTCCTCTCAAGTCTCCCGGTTCATAGTTTGGCTTTCATCCCCCCCCCCCTCTCCATTAGGTCCCTTAGTCGTCATTCATCATTCCCCCTGGCGTCCCCACTTGTTTCCATCTCCCTCCTCGTCTCGTCTCTCTCCGTTCTCCCTCTCCTCCCTATCCATCCCCCTMCCCGTCTCGTCTCTCTCCTCTCCCTCTCCTCCCTCCCCTACAGATGCTAGATCCTCAACAATAATAATACATTGCCAAATCAACTAGCTGTGGGATTTGACATCATCATCATCATCATCGTTGTATTCTCCTCTCCCCGACAGACGGCCGGTCCTCTACAGCTCATATGGGTCGTTCCCTGGCAGCAGACCTGTCCCTGACTCCACTGACCAGAGAGCGTAAGTCGTCCGCTCCAGTCCACTCTTCCCAGCCCGTCCTGTTCACCTTCGACGTCCCGGTCCGCCACGGTGGGTCGCACAGTCACCACGGTAACCATGGTTTTGATTCGGTTGTAATTTAAAAAAAATATATATAATTTCATATCACATTTAAACACACATGTGGACACAATGCATTTCAAATCCCCGAGTTTAACAAGGGATTGTGGTCCTCTTCTTGCAGGTAACCACGGGGGCTCCCTGTCCAACAGCGCACCGCAGGACTACCTTCTATTGCATCAGTGCATGAGCAGGAAGACTGAGAGCGCACGGTAAGGTGGTCAGAGTGTGGGTGTGGTACTTCCTGTCACTTACCCTCACCCCATAATGCAACAGGCTCAGTTCACTTCCTGGATGTAACAGCATAGCAGGCTAGCAGCTCTCTGGGGTGCCACTCTCATAGAAAACATCATCCCTAGCTTGACCACTAGTCCACCCCTAATGATGTGATTGACTCAAACAGGGAGACCCATTCTAGTGGCTCTATTTCTGTGGTCTCTGCTGTTGGTGGGCGGGGCGGGAGGCGGGGCGGGAGGCCTACTACACTCTAGCCAGGCTTCTAGATCACAGTATATGGCCAGGCACCAGAAATGTGTGTATGTGTATGTGTATGTGTGTGTGTGTGTGTGTGTGTGTGTGTGTGTGAGACAGAAAGAGTTTGTGTGGTATTTCTATTAACATTCATCAGAACACACACACACACACACACACACACACACACACAGAAATGCCCGCTCAGCAACAGCTAGATGCCCGCTCAGCCACAGCTAGAGACCCGCTCAGCCACAGCTAGATCCCCGCTCGGCCACAGCTAGAGACCCGCTCAGCCACAGCTAGAGACCCGCTCAGCCACAGCTAAGACCCCGCCTCAGCCACAGGCTAGAGACCCTTGGCTCAGCCCACAGCTCTAGAGACCCGCTCAGCCACAGCTAGAGACCCGCTTAGCCACAGCTAGAGACCCGCTCAGCCACAGCTAGATTCATTTTATGGAATATCTACATAGGCGTACAGAGGCCCACTATCAGCAACCATCATTCCTGTGTTCCAATGTGTTAGCTAATCCAAGTTTATAATTTAAAAAGCTAATTGATCATTAGAAACCCCTTTTTTGCAAATATATTAACACAGCTGAAAACTGTTGTTCTGATTAAAGAAGCAATAAAACTGGCCTTCTTTATACTAGTTGAGTATCTGGAGCAAAAGCATTTGTGGGTTCGATTACAGGCTCGAAATGGCCAGAAACAAAGAACTTTCTTCTGAAACTCGTCAGTCTATTCTTGTTCTGAGAAATTAAGGCTATTCCATGTGAGAAATTGCCAAGAAACTGAAGATCTGGTACAATGCTGTGTACTACTCCCTTCACAGAACAGCGCAAACTGGCTCTAACCAGAATATAAAGTTTTACTCACGTCGGCCACAGAGAAGGAGGGCGCAATCCTTGGTAGCGGGCCGTGTCGGTGGCACTGTGTTATCCTCAAAGCGGGTAAAGAAGGGGTTTAGTTTGTCTGGAAGCAAGACGTCGGTGTCCGTGACGTGGCTGGTTTTCTTTTTGTAGTCCGTGGTTACCTGTAGACCCTGCCACATACGTCTCGTGTCTGAGCCGTTGAATTACGACTCCACTTTGTCCCTGTACCGGCATTTCGCTTGTTTGATGGCCTTGCGGAGGGAATAACTACACGGTTTATATTCAGCCATATTTCCAGTCCTCTTTCCATGGTTAAATGTGGTGGTTCGCACTTTCAGTTTTGCATGAATGCCGCCATCCATCCACGGTTTCTGGTTTCGGTAGGTTTTAATAGTCACAGTGGGTACATCTCCTATGCACTTCTTTATAAACTCACTCATCGAGTCAGCGTATAGATCGATGTTGTTCTCTGAGGCTGACTGGAACATATCCCAGTCAGCGTGGTCAAAACAATCTTGAAGCATGGATTCCGATTGGTCAGACCAGCGTTGAATGGTTCTAGTCACTGGTACATCCTGTTTGAGTTTCTGCCTATAAGACGGTAAGAGCAAGATGGCGTCGTGGTCGGATTTGCCGAAGGAAGGGCTTTGTATGCATTGCAGAAGTTAGAGTAGCAGTGATTGCGTGTATTACACCCACGCATAGAGCAATCAATATGCTGATAGAATTTAGGTAGCCTTGTTCTCAAATTTGCTTTGTTAAAATCCCCAGCTACAATAAATGCAGCCTCGGGATATATGGTTTCCAGTTTACATAGAGTCCAGTGAAGTTCCTTGAGGGCCGTCATGGTGTCTGCTTGAGGGGGAACGTACACAGATGTGACGATAACTGACGATAATTCGCTTGGGAGGTAAAATGGCCAGCATTTGATTGTAAGGAATTCTAGGTTGGGTGAGCAGAAGGACTTGAGTTCCTGTATGTTGTTATGAATACACCATGAGTCGTTAATCATAAAGCATACACCCCTGCCCTTCCTCTTCCCAGAGAGGGGTTTATCTCTGTCGGCGCGATGCATGGAGAAGCCCTGTGGCTGGACCGATTCTGACAACATATCCCGAGAGAGCCATGTTTCCGTAAAACAGAGAATGTTACAATCTCTGATGTTTCTCTGGAAGGCAACTCTTGCTCGAATTTCATCTACCTTGTTGTCAAGAGACTGGACATTGGCGAGTAGTATACTCGGGAGCGGTGGGCGGCCTACGCAACCTGACCAGGAGGCCGCTACGTCTGCCCCTTCT
>NW_019943088.1:0-13119 GCF_002910315.2 Salvelinus sp. IW2-2015
AGAGAGAGATCAATTGAAAACTACCCACGATGCAAAAAAATTCCGCACTCCTGGATGATTTTCCCTTCCGAGACCAGGTTATCTGCCATGCCATATCAGTTCTGATAATACCAAAGGACCATAATTCTTAACAGTTTTGGAAACTTAGAGTGTGTTCTCTTTAAATTGCTATATATCGCATATCACTAGCTTCGGAGCCACTTGGGGCACGTAAACAACGCGGACCAGCTTTAACACTTAGGGGGGAGGGGACCAGCTAGTCGTCTATCAGGACGTTGAAAAGTACTGCCGCCCCAAGAGGCACCATAAGGAAAGTTAAACTCTCCTTGTTGCGGACTGAGACTGTTAAGGAGGTGTCGTATTCATACAGTCACACAATACACATCGATACTCGATATTAGCGGAGTGTGGCAATCTTGTAGTGGTGTGCGTAACGGCTTTGATGAGAGACTATAAGTATAGTAGCAAGAACCATTAGGTTTGTTTGTTATTATATATCGATGTGGATTAGTACTGTAAAGCCACATGTGGTACTAGTGCTGTTGATTCATTGAGTAAAGAAAGGCAGAGATTAACAGCACATAAAAACACTGACCACGACGGATTTGAACACCAACCTTCTGAATGGTCAGACGCCGTAACAGTTGCGCCACAAGAATCATATGGTAAATTGCATCTTGGAGGATCAGTTTGTTCAGAATTCGTGACTGTAATTGGAATGAGGGGCCGGTTCCTGGGGAATTTACCAAATCTGACAATCGCCCCTCGATCTAGCACTTACCTTTGAAGATCTCATCGGTTGCAGTCACATTCAATTTGAAAACCTACCACATCAAAAATCCACTCGGATGATTTTCGTCAGGTTTTCGCCCTGCCATATCAGTTCATGTTATAGCCACAGACATAATTTTAACGTTATGGAAACTTTAGAGTGTGTTCTATCAAACATCTGCCCCATTACGAGTCGCGATACCTAGCTCGCCTGAGTAACAGGCCCGTTACTTGGGGCAGCTTACTTCATCAGACTTGAAAATACGCCGGCCCAACATAAGAGCTTAAACTCTACGTACAAGACTGATTTAAGTCTATCAAATCACACAGGCATCATCTGATTGAGGAAATTGCTCTGTGCCAAGGCTTTTGTGGAGTAGACCAATTGTCAATGTAAAGCAGCATTGTTTGTTTTGTTTTCCGTGTGAAGATTAGTACTGTAAAGCCACATTGGTACTGAGTGCTGATCATTGAGTTAAAGAAAGCAGAGATTACACACATAAACACCTGACCCGGACGCGACGTGAATTTGAACCGCAGACCTTCTGATCTGGAGTCAGAGCGCTAGAAAAACATGGTGGGTGGGTCAGTGGAGGTCAGCAGGTGGCGGGTGGCGAGAGCCGGTGTAGGTGAGACCATTGCATCGATGCTGTCAGGGTCAATCAGGCGATAAGAGATGAGATGGGGCTCTGACCAGAGGATAGAGTTAGGTTGCGCACACGGAACAGTCTTGGTGTAGCACAACCCAAACCAAAACAAAATATTTAGGCATCTTTGGGAGGGGAATAGCCTAGTTCAGATATTCGTTGACTGTATAATTTGGAATGGAGGCCTGGTTCCTCTAGGGGAAATGTACCGATCTGACAATGCCCCATCGTCAGACACTTACCCTTTGAAGATCTTCAGCTGGTTGCAGTCCATTACATATTAGGACATCCCCTCAATACACCATATCACACTGCGATAGGGTTTTTACCATAGGTTTTTCGCCTGCCATAGTCCAGTTCTGGTATATAGCTGCACGACGAGCATGACGACTTGTTATAAGCCGTGATTGGGTGGAAGACCTTTAGAGGTGTGTTCTATGCCAAATCTTGCCATTTACATGCATATCCAGCTTCCGGGCCTGAAGTAACAGGCCGTTACTTGGGACGCCTTCTCCATGCCAGACGTTGAAAACTCCCCCAAGCCAATACAAGAAGTCAAACTCCCTGTAAGAGGACTGGATTTAAGTCTATTCCAATCACAACAGGCGATCATCTGATTATAGGCAATTTGCTGAGTGTGCCTAGGCTTTTCGTGAGAGATCAATGTCATTAACACGCAGCATTGTTTGTTGTGTTTCGTTTGTGAAGGATTTGGTCTTTAGCACATTGTCTCAGGTGCCTCAATCCGCGGAGAGGGATGGAGGGGGAGAGCACATTGAGAGAGTAAAGAAGCAGAGAATTACCAGATAAGAAACACACTGACGCGCCTGTGGGGACGTGATTTGACCACGTGCTAACCTTCTGAATCTGGGAGTTATGCGGACGAGCGCACATCCTGTTGCGGCGATACACCACAAGGCGTGGGTGTTTGGCGACCTACGAAGCCTTGGACAAATTGCATTTTTGGAGGGGATAGCATAGTTCAGATTTCCGATTGAACTGTAGTGAAATTCTCAATGGATGAGGCCATAGGTTCTCATGAGGAGAATAGTCATATAGACATAGAAGCAACAAACCCTAGTCAACTTACTTGAGTCTTCTACTGGTGCAGTCCACATCAATTGAAAACTTACCACATCAGAAAACCCACGTTCCTGGATGGATTTCCTTCAGGTTTTCGCCCTGCCATATCAGTTCTGTTATACTCACAGACATAATTTTTAACAGTTTTGGAAACTTTAGAAGTGTGCTACTCCAAATCTGGCCCATGACTAGTGCGCATATCCTAGCTCTGGGCTGTAGTAGCGAGGTTACTGGGGCACGCTCTCGCATCCAGACGCGTGAAGTACTGCCCGTAAGCCATAAAAGTTAAACTCCTGTTCGCGACTGATTTAAGTCTATCTCACACAGCATCATGCTGATTTGAATTTGCGTGTGCAGGTTTTGTGAGAGACAATTGTCATTGTAAGCAGCTTGGTTTTTTTGTTTTCGTGGAGAATTAGTACTGTAAAGCCACATTGGTACTAGTGCGATTCATTGAGTAGAAAGCCAGAAGATTACACCACATAAAAAACACGACCACGACGTGATTATGAACACGCAACCTTCTGATTCTGGAGTCAGACGCGCTACCGGTTGCAGCGCGGGGCCATACCTTGGACAAATTGCATTTTTGGAGGGATGCCTAGTTCAGATTTCGTTGACTGTATAATTGGAATGGAGGCCTGGTTTCTCTGGGGAAATGTACCATCTGACATGCCCCCGAGTTCGTCAGCTACGTTACGCGTTTGCAAGATCTGTCAGCTGCGGTTGCGTCCCCACATCGTCCAGTTGAAACTACCCACATCTAAAAAAATCCGACTTCCTGGATGAAATGGATTTTCCTCAGGTTTTCACGCCTGACATACGTCAGTTTCTGTATACTCACAGACATGAATTTTAACCGTTTTTGGAACTTTAGGAGTGTTGTGCTATATCCAAAAATTCTTTGCCCATTTACATGTGCAGTAGCCTAGCTTTGGCCGGGTTCTGCTCGGGTAAAACAGGCCGTTTATACTTTGGGGGCATCGGCTTTTCTCTCCAAGGCTTTGGAAATACTGCCCCCACGAAGCCATAATGGAGAGTTTAACTCCGGCCTGATGGTTCGAAGAGACTGGATTTAAGGTCTATCCATCCACACAAGCATCTCTGAGTGGATTGTTACAGAGAAGATTCCAGTGTTATATTGTGTTGCAGGCTTTTGTGAGAAGAACCAATTGTCATGTTTTAAAGGCAGGCATTGGTTGTTTTGTTGTTCGTTGTTGAGATTAGTACTGGTAAAGGCCCAATTGGTGTACTGTGCCCGATTCCATTGAGTAAAGAAAGCAGAGATTACACACATTAAAAAACTGACCACGTGCCCAGCGACGTGATTTGAAACACGCAACCTTCTGATCTGGGAGTCAGACGCGCTACCGTTTGCGCCACGAAGTCTTTACAAAATTTAATCTTTGGGAGGGGATGCCCTAGTTCAGATTTTCGTTGACTGTATAATTGGAATGGAGGCCTGGTCTCTGGGAAATGTACCATCTGACAATGCCCCCCTCGTTCAGCACTTACCTTTGAAGATCTTCATCTGGTTGCAGTCACATTCAATTGAAAACTACCCACATCAAAAAAATCCCCATTCTGGATGGATTTTCCTCAGGTTTTCGGCCCTGCCATATCAGTTCCTGTTTAACTCACAGACATAATTTAACGTTTTGGAAAACTTTAGAGTGTGTTCTATCCAAATCTGCCGATTAACTATGCATATCCTAGCTTCCGGGCCTGAGTAACAGGTCGTTTACTTGGGGCACGCTTCTCATCCAGACGTTGAAATACTGCCCCCAAGCCATAAGAAGTTAAACTCCCTGTTCGAAGACTGATTTAAGTCTATCAATCACACGCATCATCTATTGATTTAGGAATTTGCCGTGTGCCAGGCTTTTGTGAGAGACAATTGTCATGTACAAGCAGCATTGGTTTGTTTGTTTTCGTGGAGATTTAAGTACTGGTAAAGCCACATTGGTACTAGTGCGATTCATTGAGTAAAGAAAGCAAGATTACACACATAAAAACACTGACCACGACGTGATTTGAACACGCAACCTTCTGATCTGGAGTCAGACGCGCTGACGTTGCGCCACGAAGTCTTGGACAAATTGCATTTTGGAGGGGAATGCCTAGTTCAGATTTCGTTGACTGTATAAATTTGGAATGGAGGCCGTGGTTCTCTGGGGAAATGTACAAATCTGACAATGCCCTCTCTCAGCACGCTTACCTTTGAAAGGATCTTCATTTACTGGTTGGCCAGGTCACATGTCAATTAAAACTACCCACATCAAAAAAATCCCACTTCCTGGATGGATTTTCCTCAAGGTTTTCGCCTGCCATATCAGTTCTAGTTATACTCACAGGACATAATTTTAACAGTTTTGGTAAACTTTAGAGTGTGTGTTCTATCCAAATCTGCCCATTATCATGGCATATCCTAGCTTCCGGGCCTGGAGTTTTAAAACAGGGCCGTTTTACTTGGGGCACGCTTCTCCAATCCAGACGTTGAAATAAACTGCCCCCCAAGCCATAAGAAGTTAAACTCCCTGTTCGAAGACTGATTTAAGTCTATCAATCACACAGCATCATCTGATTTAGGAATTTGCCGTGTGCCAGGCTTTTGTGAGAGACAATTGTCATGTAAAGCAGCATTGGTTTGTTTGTTTTCGTGYGAGATTAGTACTGTAAAGCCACATTGGTACTAGTGCCGATTCATTGAGTAAAGAAAGCAGAGATTACACACATAAAAAMACTGACCACGACGTGATTTGAACACGCAACCTTCTGATCTGGAGTCAGACGCGCTACCGTTGCGCCACGAAGTCTTGGACAAGTTGCATCTTTGGAGGGAATGCCTAGTTCAGATTTCGTTGACTGTATCATTTGGAATGGAGGCCTGGTTCTCTGGGGAAATGTACCATCTGGCAATGCCCCCTCGTCAGCAAATTACTTTGTGGCGCAATGGTAGCGCGTCTGACTCCAGATCAGAAGGTTGAGTATTCAAATCACGTCGTGGTCAGGGGATTTTATTTGTGCATATGCATATAATTGGTAGAATTTGATAGAACACACTCTAAAGTTTCCAAAACTGTTAAAATTATGTCTGTGAGTATAACAGAACTGATATGGCAGGCGAAAACCTGAGGAAAATCCATCCAGGAAGTGGGATTTTTTTGATGTGGGTAGTTTTCAATTGAATGTGACTGCAACCAGATGAAGATCTTCAAAGGTAAGTGATTCATTTTATCGCTATTTCACACTGCAAATTCCTAAATCAGATGATGCTGTGTGATTGACTGATTTAAGTCTGTCTTCAAACAGGGAGTTTAGCTAGCTACAGCACACTTGTATAGTTACTCCATGACTAATATGAGTCATCAAGTCATTCCTTTACTCTACGCCATCACAAAAAAATATCCAGTTTTTCTCCTAATGAAAKGTTCTGAGGCTAGCTAGGCTAGGTAGCTAGCTATAACTTTAGACTACAGTACACTTTAGGTATAGCAAACACAGCTAGCTACCTAGCTAAACTTGGCTAGCTTGGCTTGTAGTGGTACTAGCAAGCCCCGCCCGTTATGACCGAATCGATTACCAAATGGTACTGTACTGAACAACAATGCCTTGCATAAAAAAATACCTTATATTGACCCTCCTGAGTCCTGGTCCAGCTGGTCTACGCTGCCGCCGTTGCTTGCTGGTCTCGCTGTCTCAACTCCTCTTCACTGTTTTCCGGCTCAAATAAACAGGGCTGTATGTTTGTAAAAGTCATGCAGCTCTTCTTGGAAAGAGGAATCATCAGAAGCATCCATTGTAGATAATTATTTTGCTTTTTTTCAGCTAGACAGTGAGTGCACGGTAACATAGCTCCTGTGATCCTGTGAACTAGTACCGCCCCCCTTTTTGAAAAGCTTGCCTTCGAGGGTGGTAACAAGGAAGTATGGCTCCTKTCAGGCTGTAGTCTATACAAAGCCAAGGAAAATKATATCCTGCAATGTCCTTGCAGACAGTGTTGCCAAYTTAGTGACTTTGTCGCTATATTTAGCGAGTATTCAGACCCCTTTAGCGACACATTTTCAAAAAGTCGACTAGCGACAAATCTAGCGAATTTTCTGGTGTTATTGGTGTTGTGGTACTGGTATTGGTGTTGTGGTGTTACTGGTGTTACTCTGACGTGAAAGCACATATCATTCTTACTCTTCTCAATGAGCAGCGGGTGCTGCCGTGGGCCCCACCCCATGTCCCAAAGCACTCACAGGTGGCCCAGTCCTCGCGCAGCAGTCCCTCCCAGCTGCAGTCAGAGAAGGAGATGTTCACCCCTCCGTATCCAGAATGCAAATGAATCGCGCATGCGGGATAAATCACTGCATTTGACTGACACAGCCTCAATCACTTACTCACCTTGTCCACTGTGTGTGTGCCTCTGTGACATAAGCTAAACATCTAGCTGGCTAGCTCATGTCTGTCTAAACTGTACACTCAAAAATACAGAAAGGAGTGGGAATCAAACCCTGAATTCAAAGGCTGGTTGAAGCCGTTTATTGGAGATGATACACRGGCATACTGCCTGTATTGTAAGGCTGATTTATACGCCAAACTTAGTGATGTAAAAAAACACATGACAACTCAAAAACATACTCAAAAGGTAAAGCCTTATAACAGTTCCACCCAAAACAAGCTGCCATTTATGGTTTAAAAAATTTACTCTACAAAAAAGGCTGAGGCCACCATGGCATTAGCTATCGCTGAATACTGTTCCATGCTGGCATGTGATCACATTGGAGAAGCATGTAGAGCTGCTTTCTCAGACTCTACTGCTGCTACCCACTTCAAAATACATCGCCTCCTCGATGAGTCCACGGATGTAAGTGTTTCTAAGTACCTGGGGGTTGTGATAAGGTACTTTAGKGACACCAAGCAGACAATTGTATCAACATTTCTGGGGCTTGTTGAGTTGAAGGGAGGAGATGCCAAATCTATAGCCTGTGCTGTTGTGGCTTTCCTCGAGAAGCGTTGTCTTAAAAAAGAGAAACTCCTGGGGATAGGGACTGACAATGCCTCTGTTATGACGGGGATTAACAATGGGGTCCATAAAGTGCTGAAGGAGGAGTATGACCTCAAATATCTGGTTCTTATTCGCTGTGTGTGTCACTCTTTGCAGCTTGCTGTAAGTCATGCTTCCAATGACACCATCCCCCGTAGTGTGGAGTATTTGGTATGAGAGACTTATAACTGGTTTTCAGTGTCTCCAAAGTGCAGGGAGGCCTACAAGGCCATATATGAGACCATCAACTGTGGGGAGAAACCTTTACAGATAACAAAGGTGTGTGTGCCACACGTTGGCTCTCCATTAAACTCGCGGTTTCACGCATTTTGGACCAGTGGGAGGAGCTTAGGCTGCATTTCGCAGTCACCAAGTGAACACTGCTACATGGCTGAGGTTTTATACTCCATGTACAGTAATCCTCAAAACATATTGTATCTGACTTTTTTGAAGTCAGTGCTGGGTGAGGTACAGTTGGCCATCAAGGCTTTTGAGGGAGAGCAAGTAGATCCTCTTAAGCTACTTGACAGCTTGGTTAGCCTGATCAAGGCTGTGAGCAGCAGGGTACTGAATCCACTGGCAAATGTTGATGTCCCAAACCATACCTTGGTTACCTTTTTGAGTCAAAGGCAGCTGAGCTCCACCTTGCGCCTGAGGATGAAAACAATGTCCGAAAGCGGTGTGTAGCCTTTACCATCTCCCTCACTAATGAGTTGAGGGTGAGACTGCCGGACAACATCGAAGCATTGCAGTACATGTCCGTTTTCAATGTGGAGGAAACTCTAAAGCACAATAAGAGCCCTGGAGAAATAGAAACAATAGCCAAGCTCCTTGGCTACTCCCCTGTAGAGATTGACAAGATTGTCCAGCAATGGCGTGCCATCCATCTTAGTAAACGGAATGAGACAAAAACACACTGGGCTTCTGGAGTGAGATTTGGAAGTTCAGGGATGCAGCTGATATCAACCCGTTTCAAGAACTTGCCATGGCTGCTGTGTCTGTGTTGTCCTTGCCACACTCGAATGCTGAAGTGGAGAGAGTATTCAGCCAGATGAGTGTGGTAAAAAGCAAACTTAGAAATCGGATGTCCTTGCAGACCCTTAACTCCATCCTGTACATTCGATATGGACTGAAGCTGTCTGGTGAGRCTTGCTATGAGCACCAGCTGCCTGATGTTTTGCAGCTTTTTGGTACATCAGCTGCTTACTCATTTAAGTCACCTCCCTCAGTTGCTGAACCTGCCATAGAAAGCCTTGACCAAAATGACGATGACCCACTCTTTCTGTGAGCCAGCACAGCCTGTGTGTGTGTGGAGAGGGGTCTGGAAAAAACAAACACTGAACCTGAATTAGGGCCAGACTAGTTACCATAATTTTATCACATTGCCATTGACAGTTTTTTCTATTGTCTCTTTTTGTTCCATTTAGATTGTTAATGTAGATTGTATACAAACAACAACAAAAATGTTGTAGGCTACTAAGTGGACCATAAGGTCAAACCAAATTCATTTTTTTTTTTTAATTTTATAAAAGAAAATAAATAAAATAAGTAACTCTGCCAGAGTGTCTCTTTTGGGTCACTTTTGCCGGTCCCAAGCCCGGATAAAGGAGGAGGGCTGGAATTGTGACATAAAAAAAACAAAAATCGACAGAAGAAAGTTCATTTGTAGTTGTAAACATATTTAGGGTGTTTTTTACTCACTTTTTGTCTCTCCCACGACATTATTCCTCTCTCCTACAGCGTCCATCATAATTACATGCACATGCCCAATTATGCAAATTAGGTGATGAGTCATTTAGCGACTTCTAGCGACTTTTAAGACAGCCAGTAGCTACTTTCCTTACTGAGGAGTTGGCAACACTGCTTGCAGATAGGAACATTGTTGAGTCCAATGGCTCTACTGACCAAGAACAACCATATCTACTTGCTGCTAGCGTGATCGTGCAATCGGCAAAACACAAAGGCCACAATAATTGCTACAAAACATGACTCAGACAGGAGGCTCAATCAACCAATGGCATCATTGGTTAAACTCTCCCAGCTCAAAAATAAAATAATACAGCTATAGTGCATAACTATGTCTAAAACACCCCTCTCATCACTTATAATTATGTAAGGAGACTGGGGAGACTGGGGACTGGGGAGACTGGGGGGACTGGGGACTGGGGAGACTGGGAGACTGGGGACTGGGGACTGGGGAGATTGGAGACTGGCGAGACTGGGGAGACTGGGGACTGGCGAGACTGGAGACTGGAGAGACTGGGAGACTGGGGAGACTGGGGACTGGGAGACTGGGGAGACTGAGGACTGGGAGACTAGGGAAACTGGGGAAACACTCCAAATAGTGTCTAGCGGTGAATTTTTCCTTTAAGTGTAAAAATGTATTATGTGTGTCAGTCCCCCCCAGAGCTGTTCAGAGCCGTCTCTTTGATACCTCTCCAGGACTCTCGACAGTCCGATACACATTAAACTTCAGTCTTCCTGGTACTGGAGTGTCTGTAACGTCATCAGGGCGAAGTTTTTTTGGCATAATTAAAAGGAAAAAAGTCTGTAGGGCATATTTCCAGGGTAGAAATCAACGGTTTTACCAACATGCGAGCCATATAAATGACACAACAATGTTACAGTAGAGACCGCCTACAATAACTCTCGAGAGCACGTCGCTAGCAATTCTAAGCGTAAGATAAGGCAATCGGACACACCTGCCTCACGTTCCCAAATCGTTCTGTGGTGCATGCACAGCCACATAATTTTTCTCCGCCTCATGTTCATAATTCAGAATACGTACACTAAATATTTCGATTGTTAATAAAACATATCAATGAACCAAAGGTAAGAGTTAAAATTGGTAAAATGGAAGCCATTCTTCGCGTTTTTGTATTATTAGACAATATTCTACAATTGTTATATCACGTTTTTATAGAGGTTTTTCGTGCGATATTAAATACAAGAGAGGAATTTCTCCGATTAGTAGTGTTGCGATATCCCGCCAAAGACCATTTTGAGAACACGTTTTAGGGGAGAGTTTACCGGAGAGCAATCGGGATTCCTCGCAAGAGCCGCTATATGGTGGTGGACATTTTCTGAAGGACAGAGGACATACTATCGACCAAAAGACGTTTATAACAAGAACAGGTGGAATATACCACACTTGGCCCCAAGAAATTGATGGAGGAGGACACACCATAGCTATCAATATAGATTATTGCCATACTCTCTATCATGACTTAACTACCGACATCTTTGCCGCTTGTGTATACTTGCTCCGTGTAGAAAATCATTAATAAATTACCAAAATATACGCATCGGCTTTGTAATGGTAAAAGGTCATATTTTAGTCCCAATACTAAACTCTGCGTGGCGTACACTCCTATTAGTAAATATAGGTATAAAAGGACAGTCAAAGAGCTCCTCACTCAATTTGGTATGACCTGCTGGATCCTAATACAGTAGGTGATCTAGTTTCAATTGAAAGCTCTCACTAAATTACCCTTAGTGACACTTAATAAAATTATGAAAAAGTAAGGATAATTTTAAAAATGTAAATCCCGGTTGGCATTAAGAACTAATTTTGTTCTTTCGATTGCTGTCAAACCCTGTATTTTTAGTCAAGTATATGATAGCTTTCAATTAAACTAGATCATCTGATCGATGGAGTCAGACATATTGAGGCTTGAATTTCCCTAGTATTTTTATTGTGTAACCACGTGTTTTGTATGGCTAAATAGCACCTTTTCGAACAAACTGTATATGTATATTGTAAAATGATGTTACAGGAGTTCATCGGAAGAATTCTGAGAAGGTTAGTGAAAAAATTAAATATATTTTGGCGGTGATTACGTTATAGCGCCTTTGGCTGGAATCGATGCTCTGGTCGTTTGTTCATGTGGTATGCTAACTTATCGATTTATTGTGTTTTCGCAAAACGCTTAGAAAATCTGAAATATGGGTCTGAAATCACAAGAAACTGGGTCTTCCATTGCTATGCTTTGTCTATTTTTAAATGAATGTTTATGAATGAGTAAATTGGTCATACACGTTTGGCTCTATCTAGTATCTACTCGATTTGTGGATGGTGGGTGCAATTGTAAACTGTGATTTCTACCTGAAATATGCACTTTTTTCTAACAAAACTATCCTATACCATGAATATGTTATCAAGACTGTCATCTGAAGAGGTTTTTTCTTTGTTAGTGGATATCAATATCTTAGTTGAGCCGATTGGTGATAGCACTGAAGGAGTAAGAAACTGATGGAGTTAGAATAGTGGTGTATTTTGCTAACGTGTTTAGGCTATAGATTTACATAATTTGTCTTCCTGTAAAACATTTTAAAAAATCTGAAATGGTGGCTTTATTCACAAGATCTGTATCTTTCATCTGGTGTCTTGGACTTGTGATTTATGATATTTAGATGCTACTATCTACTCTGAAGCTATGCTAGCTATGCTAATCAGTGGTGTGGGGGGGTGGGGGGTGCTCCCGGAATCCGGGGTTGATACTCGGAAAGGTTAAACAGCCACCACTAACATTTAGCGGCCGCTGCCAACATACTGACTCAACTCCAGCCCTTTATAAAAATGGGAATTGATGGAAATTATGTAAAAATGTACCACTAGCCACTTTAAGCATGCCACTTAATACATGTTTTACATACCCTACATTACCCATCTCATATGTAATATACTGTACTCTATATCATCTACTGCATCTTGCCATCTTTAATGCAATACATGTACCACTAGCCACTTAAACTAGGCCACTTTATGTTTACATACCCTACAGTACTCATCTCATACGTATATACCGTACTCTATACCATCTACTGCATCTGCCATGCCGTTCTGTACCACCACTCATTCATATATATCTTTATGTACATATTCTTTATCCTTTACACTTGTGGTGTGTGTGTAAGGTAGTAGTGTGGAATTGTTAGGTTAGATTACTGTTGGTTATTACTGCATTGTCGGAACTAGAAGCACAAGCATTTTCGCTACACTCGCATTAAACATCTGCTAACCATGTGATATGGACTATAAAAATTTGATTTATTTGATTTGATTTGATTTGTTGGGAGCTGCCTTAATGAAGAAAACAAAAAGAGACCATGTTTGTATGCGGCTTTAATAACTCAATGATATATATATTTTTTACATTGTTTACAAACTGATATGTGACACATATTAATACCAATATATAATATATATATATATATATATATATATATATATAATATATATTTTTTCCCCTACAAATGTGGGGATCAAAACTGGTGGGGCTCTCCTCTCTCCAGTCTATCTGATTGGGTGCAGCCAAGCTCAACAGCCTCAATCACAAGGTGGGGTACACACACACACCCAGCAGCAGTTAAGACGATCCTAAGAGGGTACCAGCCAGTAATATAATATGTATTAATATTATTAATCATATCAAATTAATTAAATTCATTTCAAATAGTTATATTCTGTCTCCTCTTATCTATTTCTCTGCGTCCTTGTCTTCTATGTGGTGATGCAAAGACCTTATTAGTGAAGTGTCTTTTTAGTCTGCGTTTTCAATATGCTTCGTTCAAACAATCCCAAGG
>NW_019943088.1:13144-22483 GCF_002910315.2 Salvelinus sp. IW2-2015
ATGCATAGTCACTTTAATAACTCTACCTACATGTACAATACCTCAATTACCCGACACCGGTGCCCCGCACATGACTCTGTACCGGTACCCCCTGTTAATATAGCACCGATTGTTATTTTACTGATGCTCTTTAATTATTTGTTCTTCTTACTTCTTCCTTTTTTTGGTATTTTCTTAAAACCCCATTGTTGGTTAAGGTCTTGTAAGTAAGCATTTCACCGTATGTTCTTATACTTGTTGTATTCGGTGCAAGTGACAAATACATTTATTTGATTTGATATAACGTGATTTGACGTCATTTTATCTGTGGCCAATGACCTTGAGCCTTCTTGGAAGGGCTCTTCTAATGTAACTCTATGCAGACCCAATGTTCAATGTCTACCCTTACTAAGACTTAGATTTGGCCTGTGACGTAGTGTCCCCATGAGTGACAAAACACTGAGCCAATCACGGCGCAATGCTTCTATTTCTGCTGGCTGGCCCCACACCACAGAAATCATTGAGCTAGGCTGAAACACCTGCATGTTGGAGCTCCGGCCGCCAAAAAGAGAGCGCATGTTGTGTTGCGCTTAATAACTCAATGATATATTATTTTTTTTACGTTGTTATTTCTTACATCGCGTAACCCCGGGTAATTCTTAGGTTTTTCATTACATACAGTCGGAGGAACTACTGAATATACGATTAACGTCAACTCAGTCATCTTCCTACCAGAATATGACTTTTCCCGAAACGGATCCAGTGTTTTGCCTTCCCACAATACAATGGATCTACCCAGCCGGCGAACGCCTGTGCGACGCCAAAAAGAGGGGAAAACGAGGCGGTCTCGTGGTCAGGGCTTCGGAGACGGGGCACATCGCGCTCCACTCCTAGCATCTTTACTCGGCCAAGGCCAGTCTCTTAAGAACAATAAGGTTGATGAAATCCGCAGCACGGGTAGCATTCCAGAGAGAATCAGGATATGGCAACGTGCCTCTGCTTCACGGAAACATCGCTATACTCAAGGACGCCCTAACGAGTTCCGGTGCAGCAGCTGGTTTCTTCAATGCATCGCGCCGACAGAAACAAACGATCTTTCGTAAGAAGGAGGGGCGGGGGGTATGCCTTATGATTAACGAGAAGTGGTGCTGATATCATAACATACATCACAGAACTCAAGTTCCGTTCTGTTCACCTGATCCCTGAAACTTCCTCACAATTGCAAATGTCGACGCTTATCTACCAAGGGAATTCTTCGTCAATTCATAATCACAGCCGATAACATTCCCCCCAAGCAGCACACATCGATGGCCGCCTGAACGAACTTTTTACTGACTCTTCTGTAAACTGGAACACCACACACCCTGAGGCTGCATTTCATATCTAGCTGGGCATTAACAAGGGGCCCCTAATCTAAAACAAACTTCTCCTAAATTCTATTCGCTATGTGTCGCATACCAGGCTGAAAACACTAACCATTTTATTACTAATTTCCGCGACGCTTATTAAAGGCCCTCCCCCCGCATTCCCCCCTTTCGGAAAAGCTGACCACTTGCTCCTTTTGTGATTTCCAGCCTACACTAACGAAACTCTATAGCAACAAACATTAAGCTCCCGCGCTCCCAGGTCTGTTCAACGTGGCTTTCGATCATCTGAATCCACCTGTCCCAAGACTCGCTCTCATCACGCGGATTGGAATATGTTCCGCATCGCGTCCAACAACAATATTGACGAATATGCTGATTCGGTTGACGAGTTCATTAGGAAGTGCATTGACGATGTCGTACCCACAGCAACGATAAAAACATTCCCAAACCAGAAACCGTGGATTGACGGCAGCATTCGCGTGAAACTGAAAGCGCGAACCACTGCTTTAACCAGGGCAAAGGTGACCGAAGCATGACCGAATACAAACAGTGTAAGCTATTCTCTCCGCAAGGCATCAAACAGGCTAATGTCTCCAGTACAGAGACAAAATCGAGTCGCAAATTCAACAGCTCAGACACAAGAGGTATGTGGCAGGGTCTACAGTCAATCAGCGATTACAAAAAAAAACCAGCCCCGTCGAGGGCGCACCAGGATGTCTTGCTCCCAGACAGGCTAAACAACTTTTTTGCCCGCTTTGAGGACAATACAGTGCCACTGAACCGGCGCCCCCCCAGTACCAAAACCTGCGGGGCTCTCCTTCACTGCAGCCGAGGTGAGTAAAACATATTAAAACGTGTTAACCTCGCAAGGCTGCACAGGCCCAGACGGCATTCCCAGCCGCGTCCTCAGAGCATGCGCAGACCAAGCTGGCTGGTGTGTTTACGGACATATTCAATCCCTATTATGCCCAGTCCTGCTGTTCCCACATGCTTCAAGGGGCCACCATTGTTCCTGTTCCAAGAAAGCTAAGGTAACTGAGCTAAACGACTACCGCGCCCGTAGCACTCACTTCCGTCATCATGAAGTGCTTGGAGAGACTTAGTCAAGGACCCATATCACCTCCACCCTACCGGACACCCCTAGACCCACTCCAATTGGTGTTACCGACACCAATAGGTCCACAGACGACGCAATCGCAACCACACTGCACACTGCCCTAACCCATCTGGACAAGAGGAATACCCATGTGAGAAATGCTGTTCATCGATTACAGCTCAGCATTTAACACCAATAGTACCTCCAAACTCGTCATCAGAGCTCGAGACCCCTGGGGTCTCGACCCCCGCCCTGTTGCAACTGGGTCCTGGACTTCCTGACGGCCGCCCCCAGGTGGAGGGTATGTAACAACACTCCACCCCGCTGATCCTCAACACTGGGGCCCCACAAGGGTGCGTTCTGAGCCCTCTCCTGTACTGCCTGTTCACCCACGACTGCGTGGCCATGCACGCCTCCAACTCAATCATCAAGTTTGCGGATGACACTACAGTGGTAGGCTTGATTACCAACAACGACGAGACGGCCTACAGGGAGGAGGTGAGGGCCCATCTCCGTCCATAGATAATAACAGAGAGTAGCAGCAGCGTAGAAGGGGGGGCAATGCAAATAGTCTGGGTAGCCATTTGATTAGATGATCAAGAGTCTTATGTCTTGGGGGTAGAAGCTGTTTAGAAGCCTCTTGGACCTAGACTTGGCGCTCCAGTACCGCTTGCCGTGCGATAGCAGAGAGAACAGTCTATGACTAGGGTGGCTGGAGTCTTTGACAATTTTTAGGGCCTTCCTCTGACACCGCCTGGTACAGAGGTCCTGGATGGCAGGAAGCTTGGCCCCGGGGATGTACTGGGCCGTACACACTACCCTCTGTAGTGTCTTGCGGTCGGAGGTCGAGCAGTTGCCAAACCAGGCAGTGATGCAACCCGTCAGGATGCTCTCGATGGTGCAGCTGTAAAACYTCCTGAGGGGGAATAGGTTTTGTCGTTCCCTCTTCACGTCTGTCTTGGTGTGCTTGGACCATGTTAGTTTGTTGGTGATGTGGACACCAAGGAACTTGAAGCTATTAACCCGCTCCACTACGTACAGTACAGTATGTACTGTAGGTTTGATTGGACTGATCATGTCATCGTCATACTTTCAACATTTTAGCTAGCAGCCATTATCATGAATCAAATTGACAATCTACTGGCAAATCCTTTTAAATCCTTGTCATATGAAGAGAAATAATGAAGAGAAATTATAGATAAAACGTATTTGGTGCTCATCGGCCATTGGACATCAACATTGCACAACAAGTTGCAAATTCAACTGAGAGGTTTGGAAGGAATCAGTGGCTATGGTAACTGCAAGCATTGCAAAGCAATCACTAGCCTGCTATTCAGTGGAGTGGCTGTGTGTTTTTTTTCTGAGGTCCCCCCTTAAATCCAGAGAATGCCAGACTTTGATGACAAAGTTTGATCACAACATTTGCCCACACAGGACCGCCGCGCCATCTTCCTGTTTAAGTGAGTCCAAAAATGTCTTGTAATGTTATGCTGCTGCATAAATGATGTAATATGCAAGGAAGATATGTATACTGTAGCTAAGACACTAATACTAAGTGTATGTTGTGTAGTAAGTTGTTAGTAGCCCATGTGCCTCAACCTAATAATTTGGTCTATTTTCACCAACGCGGTATTGTAAACACATCGTTCGTGGCCGGTGTGTGCTTGTTTGCAGACTTTTTTTTACACAGCTTTGACAGTGCTACTGATAGTAGTGGTGACGGTTGGCTTGCACGTGCAAATTCAGCAMACACAACATTCTATAATAGAATTGTGTTTTTTGACGTGGCATATTAAAAGCTTATTTAACACGTCAAATACTGTTATTTGACGTATATCTTTTTTGACACGCAAAGACCCAAACGGCATTCTAAGTGCTTCACCCTAATAATTTGGTCTATTTTCACCTCTTAATTTCGCCTACTGTTCTAACTTGGTGGTGCACATGAAGCCTTTAACCTGTTTTAGAGAAATGTAATCATTGAATATTGTAAGAGCTTTCATTGTCTGCTTATGTGCCCCCTTTATTTATCCTATGGTTCTGACTTGGTGTACACTGTAAGAATGGCCCATGTTCTGAATTCTGTCGCTGTACATTTCAAAAGTGCTGAACAAATAGTTATATTGACAACGTCTGTCGTCGCTCGCTCATTAATGTCTTAATCGAAATTACGGATTGACTCTTATCCGCTTGTCATCCCCTTATGCCATAGTTTGTACATCTCAATTGTCAGTAGAAACCACATTTGTTGAAGAAAGTCAGCCATATCAGCAATGTTTTTTTAAAGGTGGTAAATGAGGCTGAATGAACTGTTTTGCTGCAAGACAAGGCTCCGCTGATAGCCAGGTGTAGAGGTAGTAAGGATTCACTCCATGGTGCTGAAGGGTAAGCTCTGCTGTCAGGACAGCTTTATGTAAGCCCTAACAGTTTGTGGGCAACATTTGTCACCGTTATAGTGCAATTCGTGTATTGTTTAGTGGCTTTACTGGCATGCATCCCACTTTTTTTCCCCCCCACCAAAATTGACATGCTAAAATCACCACTGGACACACCTATTATCTTCCCTCATCATTTTTTCCATTATAGTTACTTTACTCCTAAAGTTTTGAGTTTTACTGGTCCTAAGGGTTGAGAAGTGAGGGGGACAACCATTCAAAGACAGGATGAATGAGTACTCCCCTGGTCAGTGAGCAGAGGCAGCAGGTCAGTGGTGTAGCTGAACTCTAGGGAGGCAGACTAACGGCTCATGGAGAGGTCCTGGACAAACTCTCCTCCATCAGGGTCATGTTGGTAGTGACCAGCACAAACATTCTGCATTTTTTAACTAGGCAAGTCTGTTAAGAACAAATTCTTATTTTACAATGATGGTTTACCCCGGCCAAACCCAGACAACGCTGGGCCAATTGTGCGCCACCATATGGTACTCCCAATCAGTCAGATGTGATACAGTCTGGATTTCAACCAGGGACTGTAGGGACACCTCTAACACTGAGCTGCAGTACCTTAAACTGCTGCGCCACTCAGGAGCCCTGCATCTGAACAATCTGCAGAGAGAAAGGGAGAGGGAGGGAAGGAGAAAGAGAAAGAGGCAGGGAGAAAATAGAGAAGGGGAGAGATCAGATGAATTGGAAAATAGGTTAATGAAAAACTTCTTATGCTGTGAGAACAAATGAACTGTGTACTTACTGTGCAACCCAGGTCTCAGTTGATGCCCAATTTCACTGGGTAATGGTCCTGGGTCATCATGGCAATGTGGATGAGAGCCTCCCCATCTAGCTGGAAGTCCTCCATCCCTCTACTTTGACTGAACCGAGTTATCCATCTACACTGACACACACACACATACAGTGGGGAGAACAAGTATTTGATACACTGCCGATTTTGCAGGTTTTCCTACTTACAAAGCATGTAGAGGTCTGTAATTTTTATCATAGTACACTTCAACTGTGAGAGACGGAATCTAAAACAAAAATCCAGAAAAATCACCTTGTATGATTTTTCAGTAATTCCATTGCCTTTTATTGGCATGAACCATAAGTAGTTGGATAACCTACAACCAGTAAGAATTCCGCTCACAGACCTGTTAGTTTTTTCTTTAAGAGCCTCCCGTGTTCTTCCACTCATTACCCTGTATTAACTGCACCTGTTTGAAAACTCGTTACTGTATAACAGACACCGTGTCCACCAATCCTCTGCAATCAAACAGACTCCAACCTCCTCCACAATTGGCAAGACAGAGAGCTGTGTAAGGACATCAAGGGATAAAACATGTAAGACCTGCACAAGCGCCTGGGATGCGGCTACAGGACATTAGGCCAAAGATCAACTTTGGTGAGAAAGGCAACCACTTGTTGGCGCATTTATTTAATTAAATAGAAGAAAATTAGGAAGAAAGTTCCAAGCATGATCGGTCAATCAACCTTCTCCGGTCCTGGGGCTCCATGCAAAGATCTACTCTCGTGGGGCATCAATGATCATCGACGCCGAGGCGAGGATGCCGCCCAACTACTACGGCAGGAACCTGGTCAATGACCTGAAGAGAGCTGGAGACAACAGTCTCAAAGAAAACCATTAGTAACACACTCGGCCGTCCATGGATTATAAATCTGCAGCGCACACAAGGTCCCACGCCTCAAGCAGGCCCAATGTTCCAGGCCCGTTGAAAGTTTGCCAAGACCATCTGGAATGATCCAGAGGAGGAATGGGAGAAGGTCATGTGGTACTGATGATCAAAAATAAGCTTTTTTGGTCTAAACTCCACTCGCGTGTTTTGGAGGAAAGAAAGGATGAGTACATACCCCAAGAACACATCCCAACCGTGAAGCATGGAGGTGGAAGAACATCATTCTTTGGGATGCTTTTACTGTCAAGGGACAGGACAGACTGCAACCGGTATCTGAGGAGGATGGATGGGGCCCATGTATTGCGAGATCTGTAGCCAACAACCTCTTTCCCTCAGTAAGAGCATTGATGATGGGTCGTGGCTGGGTCTCCAGCATGACAATCGACCCGAAACACACAGCCAGGGCCAACTAAGGAGTGGCTCCGTACGAGTAATATCTCCAAGGTCCTGGAGTGGCCAAGCCAGTCTCCAGACCCTGAACCCAATAGAAAATCTTTGGAGGGATGCTCAAAGTCCTATTGTCCCAGCGACACCCCGAAACCTGAAGGACTCTGGAGAAGGTCTGTATTGGTAGGAGTGGCCAAAATCCCTGGCTGCAGTGTGTGCAAACCTGGTCAAGAAACTACAGGAAACGTATGATCTTGTAATTTGCAAACAAAGGGATGCTGTACCAAATATTAGTTCTGCTTTCTGTATGTATCAAATAACTTATGTTCATGCAATAAAATGCTAATTAATTACTTAAAAATCATACAATGTGATTTTCGGGATTTTTGTTTTAGATTCCGTCTCTCACAGTTGAAGTGTACCTATGATAAAAATTACAGACCTCTACATGCTTTTTAAGTAGGAAAATCTGCAAAATCGGCAGTGTATCAAATACTTGTTCTCCCCACTGTATATATACACACGCAAATAAGAGCCCATAGGTGAAAGGTGAAAACAACATCAGGAGATGAAACCCCAGCCCTCTAGTTCCTTTGAAGTAGGTAACACCCAGATCAACCAAGCCACCGCTTCCACCCAGGGGCTTTGTCAGGATGCAAGTCGAGTAGCCAGTCAGCTGCTTGACACAATCATTGATCTCCTACACATCTTTAGCCCTGCCCAGAGCTTTAGGCTGCATCCTGTATTGCTTCTCCACCAGGATAAAATAGTCCTGCTTCAGACGGAGTCCACACACACACACACAAACATGCTGCAGGGCTCCTGGTGTAAATACTTACATCTTTCATCTTACCTGAAGGCGATGCTTAAGTTGGGATACAAATCAAGCAGGTTTTCCGTATATATGTAGTCCAGCAATTCTGTTGGTGTACTGTAGAAATGCAGTCGGGGAAGGCCAGCAGCCCTTACCTCCAGCTCCAATGGAGAAATGGTGCCGGAAGAAATGGCAGCAGTTTTACGGGCGCCTAACCAATTGTGCTAATATGTTTGTTTTTTCGCGTTATTTGTAACTTATTTTGTACATAATGTTTCTGCCACCGTATCTTACAGCAAAAAATAGCTTCTGGATCTCAGGACAGCGATCACTCACCTCGGATTCGACAAAGATTTTTCTTCAATAAGCAGGACGCACAGGATGTACTTCAGACACCCGACAAGGCCAATATCCCCGTCATTGGCAAGAGAAAGGAGACGCAGGTACAGAGGACACAGAGTGGGGTGCCTCAGACGGCGACCGGGGAAGCTACCATTACCATCAATATTACTTGCTAACGTACAATAAATAAGACGAGGTAAGATCACGAATATCCTACCAACGGTACATGAAAACTGTAATATCTTATGTTTCACTGAATCATGGCTGAATGACGACATGGATATTCAGCTAGCGGGATATACGCTGCACCGGCTAGATAGAACAGCACACTCTGGTAAGACGAGGGGGGGCGGTCTGTGTATATTTGTAAACAACAGCTGGTGCACGAAATCTAAGGAAGTCTCTAGATTTTTCTCGACTGAAGTAGAGTATCTCATGATAAGCTGTAGACCACACTATTTGACCACACAATTTTTTTCGGGGYTGTTTATTTACCAYCACAGATGGATGCTGGCACTAAGACTGCACTCAGTCAGCTGTATAAGGAAGTAAGCAAACAGGAAACCGCTCACCCAGAAGTGGCGCTCCTAGTGGCTGTGGACTTTAATGCAGGGAAACTTAAATCAGTTTCACCTAATTTTTATCAGCATGTTAAATGTGCAACCAGAGATAATTTTGTTTTAGATCACCTGTACTCCACACACAGAGACACGTACAAAGCTCTCCCTCGCCCTCCATTTGGTAAATCTGACCACAATTCTATCCTCCTGATTCCTGTTAACCTTTTGTCAATAGGGGGAGCTGTTAGCACTATATATTTTTTTACATTTCCAAATTAAACTGCCTCGTACTCAATTCTTGCTCGTACAATATGCATATTATTATTACTATGGATTTGCAGCTGGCAATTTAAGAACTGTGATTTATACCTGAAAAATGCACATTTTTCTAAAAAAAAACATATGCTATACCATAAATATGTTATCAGACTGTCATCTTATGAAGTTGTTTCTTGTTAGTGCTATATATATCTTTATTTAGCGAATTAGTATAGCTACTGATGGAGTAAAAAACTGGTGGAGTCTTTTGCTAACGTGGTTAGCTAATAGATTTACATATTGTGTCTTCCCTGTAAAACATTTTAAAAATCAGAAATGATGGCTGGATTCACAAGATCTGTATCTTTCATCTGGGTGTCTTGGACTTGTTGATTTAATGATATTTAGATGCT